>NC_057803.1:524991690-524992569 GCF_018294505.1 Triticum aestivum | reverse complement strand
GCGAGGGAGGCGGTGTGTGTGTGTGTGCGCGCGCGCGCACACACACGCCCGAGGAGGTTTTGGTGTGTGTGTCTGTGTGTGTGCGTGTGGAGGGGGGCTGGGTGTTTGAGGAAATGACGCGGGTACTGAAAATTTTACTACGCGGGAGTCAAACGTGGGATTGAAATTCCGGGATATTGAAAATTTTGATGATAGTGCATCGCACATGGTCCGAAGATAACAACTGTGTGTTATGAAACAAAAAAACCCTCGAGGTGGGCAGATATTTTCTAGGGATGCGGGTGGGATTGGGAACAAGAAACATCACACACGGTCCGGAGATAACAACCGTGTGTTATGAAACAGAAAAAACATCGAGGCGGGAAGATATTTTTGAGAGGGGGATCCTCATGGAGCCCAATGTACTGTGCGGATGTGTGCGTGACAGGTGCACCGGCGTGGCACATAGTTAGTTTGAGTGAACCGTGTCTGTTGCATCATCCGACTTATCTAATGTTCATAAATTTGGCGAAAAATGACGCGGGAGAGGGTCGGAACACGAACACACTTGCATGTGGACCAAATTTATGTATCAAAAGGGTGCTTTGATTTTCAAATACCAAATGCAACTTCGATGTGGCACCTCTCTCGCAAAGCACACTGTATTGCTTGCCCCCCACCCCCCTCGTGTCAGCACGAAGGGAATCCTAAGCTATGAATGCATGCCTCCTCCCCCCAAACCGAGGTTCACCCTAGCAAAGAGCGAAGTAGCTAGCAGCCCCCTCCTCCCTTGTGTCGGCACGAAGGGAATCCTAAGCTATGAATTCACCCCAACTAAGGTTAATTCATCTAGAAAAGTGCAAAGTAGCAAGCAGCCCCCCTCTCTCGTGTCGGCACGAA
>NC_057803.1:524961711-524991026 GCF_018294505.1 Triticum aestivum | reverse complement strand
CACTTTTAGTCAGCGGGCCAGAGAGGCATACATCTCACCAAGAATAATCCACCTTGGTCGTACAACCTCTCTCTTATTGTTGCTCAAAGTGATGGCCGTCCATGCGACCCCGGAGATGGGCTAGCTCGCCCATAATCACGCAAGTAGCTAGTCCCTGAATACAACCACAGCATGCGTGTGGCCCAAACATATGTATGAAGAGGTGTGTTTTTGAGTAACAATGGAACAACTTTGATGTGGCACCGTGATTTCGAACTAGAAATCCCCAGAGCGAGTGAGGGTTAGGTTGACGATGCATATGTATGTTACACCACACTTCAAGCCAATGACGGGGATTCATGCATGCATGCGTGCATAATATATGCGCTCAAACTTAATTAGGTCTAAATCTGACCATGACATATACTACGATTAAACGAACCAAATGAAGATCCACCATGGTAACCTATCTTGTTGTTGGTCAGGTGATCATGGATGCCCACACGGGCCCACGAATATATAGGCTAGTCACCGATAACCACGCGTGGGAGCGTACCGTTCGAAGGCAACCACTGCATGCATATGTATGGAGGTGATGCATGCAATGATGTTTGAATACCGAACATTGATGTGGCGCGTGTACAAAAATCATACACTAGGTCCCCACACAGAGCGAGATCGGTTCATGATGTGTCGTTGTACTAGCCTCTACGACTCGATGGGAGGGATTCATGCGTACACATGCGTGTGTGTGTGCTCAAGCTATATCATGCATGTCATCCTAGAGCAAAAATAATAATCCCCTCCTAAGTCAAATTAACCTCTCTTGTTGTCAGGCAAAAAGTAGTGATGGACCAAGTGGGCCCACAAATGGAAAGCATCGATATCACTGATAACCGATTAAGTGGGTGCGAGACGACAACCACCACCACTTTGCATGTGGGCCAAACATATATATATGCTGAATACCCAAAATGCACAACTTTGATGTGACACATGCCTCAAGAACTGTAAACCATGCACCAACACAGCGCGAGGTTCATATCAAGCGTACTACATATGATGGTCCCCTTCCCCCCCTTCACCGCATACTGTATGCTCCTGCTGTAATATATGTAACCCAAAAGAATTCTCCTCGATGGTGAAATTAATTAACCTCTCCCGATGTAGGTCAAAGTGATGCATCCATGCATCAACGATGGCCTCGTGAGCCCACAGATGGAAGCGTCACACGTGAGTGTCCTAGCTAGGATATGCATGTGGCCCAAAAAGGTGTCGTGTGATGTTTGAATAACCAATTTCACAATTTTGCTGTGGCACGTGCCTCGGAAACCAAAAAGTCTCGACACTGAGCGAGGTGTACTTGTTCACGAACGCGTACGTTTAGTATATATGCTAGTCCCCTCCCACCTCTTCGACGCGCACTATATACCACCATAACACAAACAAAAAAGATTCAACCTTGCTGGTAAATTAACCTCACTGTCGGCTGTTCGTCAAAGTGATGGTGGACGACCTCGCGGGCCCACAGAAAGCGTCACACGCGAGTATGGAGTGTCGTGTCGGACAAACATCGACTGCATGTGGCCAAAACATTTATGTATGTCAGGGTTGTGTAATGTTTTAAATAACGAGTTCACGACTCTGATGTGGCACCGGCCTGCCTAACAAAATGGCCAACCCACACGGTGGCTCACAACTCGTAGTGTACTGCGAGCCACCTGCCACCCCCAGACGCACACACCCACACACACACCGCGAATCTACCACAACTACGATGCATGTTAAATTAATTATCCCGCGGTGAACATACATGTTGCCAAATGAGGGACATTTTTATTTCAAAAAAATCACAAAGATCATTAAGACATTTTAGTACATTGATTGATTTTCTATGGGTATAATGTGCAAAAATCAAATTTGAGCTACATGCACACGTGACAGTGCACCTAAATGGATTGCAAAAACACATGTGTCTCACTAGTTGCATGTTTACTCCCTGTGCAACAAATTTCAGACATTGAGAATCTTGATTTTTAAATTCTAGTACATCCAAAACTTATTTGAAGTTCATGAAACTTATCGTGTTGTCATATGGACACCAAGACAAAGTGGCATTGTACTTTTTTTTGTCAAATTTGAGACTAGTTTTGATGTAATCTTTATCTAATTACAGATGGGAGATTATTAATAATTAGGAACCAATATCCCAAACGGATTATTTATTCAAACCGTGAGCGTTAGACCAATAATGGATATGTGAATAGAAAAACAATAAAGCGGTAGCATTAATCATCCAAATAGAAAAACAATATACGTGCTGCCGCGCGACCCGTGTGGCATGCGAGCAGGCATGAGTTGACGGGACGCATCCGCCGTGCAGGTACATGAGGAGGTGTGTGTGCAGGTGTGTGAATTGACGGAGGCGTGCCCGCTGCGCAGTGTCATCGGGAGGCGTGCGAGAAGCTGTGTAAATCTTTGGTAGGCATGCCAGCAGTCCGGTGTGCAGGCTCACCGGGAGGTGAACCATAGGTTTGACCGCCGCCCGCCTCTCTCCCACAACTCGCACTACTCCATATTAATGGTGAGCCCGAGCGGCTGCACCCCCCATCCTTTCTACGCACACACAATCCTCTCTCTCCGCTTGCATCCTCGATGCTGCTCTTAGTCCTCAAAGTCGTCAGTGTATGAGGATGCCGCCGAAGCGCCTCATCAGAGGGAGTGGCGACATTGGGGCTGGTAAAGCACCGGAGCATGGCATGAAGATGGAGACAGAGGTTGCCGTCACCGCTAGCGAGTTATCGCTGCAACCTGAAGTCATCGACGGCGTCGAGCTTCCATAGCCGGAGGCGGAGTTCCACACCGACTCCGACGACCACTGCAGCGATGCTCTGACAACCACTCCTGCGACGACTCCGACGACGACGCATAGCTAGTTAGTCATCTATACCCATTTATGTGTCAAATAGATCATAGGGTTCCTCTGGTTACTCCTTCCTCTCCCTTTTTGGAATAGAAATCCTATGGTTATGTTCTTCTAATCCATGAAATCTGAGTAAGTTTCGTTAGATCCGTGTAGTGTATTGACTGTTTGAATGGTACAGGTTATAAGTGATTAGTTGCTCCATCTGTGCAAATGATTTCTGCTAGTAATCCAACTAGGGTTAGTGTTCGCGCTAATAATTCCTAGCCATGGCTTGACAATTGATTTTCAATGACCTACATACGTTTGTGCCATTATTTTCTTCAAGATTGGTCTATACATAGACGACCGCGCTTAAAAATTCAACCATAATCTCTAGATATGTATAAATAAATAGCCATAAATTCCTGATCCTACTTCACGACATGTAATCTTTGATTTGATGCCAAATTTGTTTTACTATTTGTATAGGTGCTATCTGACGATGTGGACAGCGAGGATGAAGATGTCCATAGGAGGTACAACAGGCAAATCCTGAGGGAGCTTTATGCGGGAATGCATAACAGACGTATTAGGACCTGGAACGGCGGCTATGGATGCCCATTTTGCAACCAGAAGCTTCATGACGCGTATCTAAGTGTTCTGGTGCACGCAAGAGGACAGGCCGTTAGCTCCTTCAAGCAGAAGTATTCTCGCAGGGCCGCGCATGACGCGTACGCCGAGTACCTGGAGAAGCTTCAGGATCATGCCGGCATGTGAGATGAGATGTGGGATGGATGGAACTATATATGTACGCTTGAGTATGCTTAATATTGTTGAACTATGTACTTCTTATGGTTGAACTATGCTTATCTACGTGTACACTTATTATCTATGTTTGAGTATGTTAAATATTTCGCCAATTTTTTTAAAAAATTACAATGGGGGACCAATAAACTAGGACAGAGGTAGAACGTCAATCACACACGGTTCCCAAAATGGGAACCGTGTGCAATGACTTTCATTTTGCCTCCTGCGTCAATCACACACGGTTCGCTCTAGCAAACCGTCGCCCCCAAAATTCTTTGTGGGAAAGAAAACCCTCACCACCCAATTCAAAAAAGAAAAAATAAAACCCTCACCATCCCCATGTCACAAAACCCTCACCCCGCCCGCCACCCCCTCGGCCCCTCCGGTACATTCCCCATTCACACCTGCACAAGGTCATCCGCATCTATGCTATGGAACCGCCTATCCCGGCAGTAAACACTTAGCTCGATGCCTGCCACCGCCTCCAGGCTGCCGGCAAAGGCCACTGCATTTCGCCACTTCCGCTTGCTGCCTCCTATCGCCATCGAGTTTCTCGATGCTGCTCGCGCTCAACCCAGCTCCGCTCGGTTGGGGAATCTTCCATACTGAGGGTTCTTTCTCATGGACGACAAGGTCACTAGTTTAACGAGATATTATCTCATCTCTTATCCCAGTTCATCTGCCTCCTTTAATCACCCGGCAAAAATCACCATGAATTCATTTTTATTCGAGCTGATTTGAGGATTTTCTTTCATTCATAGAATGTACAGTGCTCCGACACTACAGGACTTTGTGACCGCCGTTGGAGATTCCATCTCTTTGTACCAAATAACTTGAGCACGCGCGCCATATGTTCAATGTCACCCTAAATCTTTTGTCACGGCCTACTTTCCTGAACATATGCTAAATATTGCTACATTCGGATAAAAGGTGCGACATGTACCATATACGCCAAAGGGGATTTTTTCCTCTTCTTTTTATATTAGGCAAATTAATGATGTATTGTTCTTTCGATTACTCTCATTTTTCCATGACAACATGTTTACCCTATCTGTTTAATTATAGATTTTTGTCATTCGATTTCAACTGTTGTAGAGTTCTTTCAATTTGGGCCCGTATTTGAATGTTACCATATTTTCTTTAACAATCCTACCATTTTTTGCAGAACATCCCTCGCTATGCAACAAATTATGTATTGCACAATTTTCCCCTTT
Source organism: Triticum aestivum (assembly GCF_018294505.1). Taxonomy (NCBI): domain Eukaryota; kingdom Viridiplantae; phylum Streptophyta; class Magnoliopsida; order Poales; family Poaceae; genus Triticum; species Triticum aestivum. Next base: position 524,986,121 of record NC_057803.1, on the reverse strand, counting down.
ACATACATCAAGGCTCCATGGATGTCATACTGCACACAAACCATGGATTTACAATCGTTGCTACTGTAATACTTGATGAACGTGGTGACTCCTATTTTGTCACTGGCTTTTGGAATGACATTGCAATGTTTTATGTACTGAAAGCTGGCACTAAATTGCACTGCACATAAGAGGGCCTGGTCATGAGATATATGCTAACTTCCTAGACAAAATTATCTGTCCAGACTTTGTTTGAAGTAAGTTTTCTTTTCAACTATCTGCATATGTTGACTTACCCTGCAATTTCCAATGAATTGTGTAGTATTTAAGCAACCAATTGTTATTCCATTTTCTTACTATAGTCCTACCTAATAACTTATAGTTACCAATACACTTTTCTATTGACCTATTTTAACTAAATATTCCATGTACTCCCATTTCTATGACAAAGCGCCGCTAACAAGGAGACTCCGAAGGTGGAGAACGGGCTGCCAACAAGCGGAGGCGGGGCAAGCTAGATCCGGAAGCGACTCCAGCAGGCCCGCTCTTATTCTACCACGACTGAAGCACCTCAAACTTGTTGTCGTATGCCTCACAAAGGGTGTCCGTGTCAAAACCGGCGGATCTTGGGTAGGGGGTCCTGAACTGTGCGTCTAAGGCGGATGGTAACAGGAGGCAGGGGACACGATGTTTACCCAGGTTCCGGCCCTCTTGATGGACGTAATACCCCACGTCCTTCTTGATTGTTCTTGATGATATGAGTATTACAATAGTTGATCTACGACGAGATTGTAGAGGCTAAACCCTAGAAGCTAGCCTATGGTATGATTGTATGTTGTCCTACGGACTAAACCCTCTGATTTATATAGACACTGGAGGGGGCAAGGGTAACACAGAGTCGGTTACAAGGGAGGAGATCCACATATCCGTATTGCCTAGCTTGCCTTCCATGCCAAGGAGGCTCCCATCCGGACACGGGACGAAGTCTTCAATCTTTTATCTTCATAGTCCAACAATCCGGCCAAAGGATATAGTCCGGCTGTTCGGAGACCCCCTAATCTAGGACTCCCTCAGTAGCCCCTGAACCAGGCTTCAATGATGATGAGTCCGTCGTGCAGTTTTTTCTTCAGCATTGCAAGCCGGGTTCCTCCTCCGAATACTCCATGGAAGATTTTGAACCCGAGGATTGTGTCCGACTCTGCAAAACAAGTTCCACATACCACCGTAGAGAGAATAATATTTCCACAAATCTAATCTACTGACACATTTTGACAGCACGACATTATGTCATGGCCCGGTCATTATTCAAACCGTTTTTCTCAACCAGCACCGCACATATCGCGAGCCGGTTTTCTTGACACGTCTTGTCAAAGCAAATATCGTGTCCCCCTTATTATGGGATTCTCTTCAATATGGGCGTGGGTAACCCAACCGTGCCATCAATTACGACGTTTGGGGAATAAGCGGTTTTACTAGGCAACTGGGGAGGTGCATCGCCTCTTCCGCCCCTATAAAGGGACAAGGATTCACCCTTTTTTACCCACGCCTTCTTCCTCCTTGCTTACCCATTCTTGCACACTCGAGCTCCAGCACCCAAGTTCGCGTCTTTCTTCTCAAACCACTCCAAGCATGTCCGGAGCGAGAGGCAAGTGGATGGTCTCCTCCGTCACGGAAGAGAACATCACAAAGTTACAGGGCAGCTCATCCCTACGCCCGAACCCCACGAGAGGGTTGTTTTTCTTACCCACTTTGTCTATGGACTGGGACTTCCCCTCCAACCGTTTGTCCGTGGGCTCATGTTCTACTACGGGCTAGATTTTCAACTTCTCGGCATTTATCGTCGTGTGCGAGCCCTTCCTCTGCATCAGGCCCCACTTCGGCCTGTGGCTGAAGACCTTCAATGTTAAACCAAAGGTGGTGTTTGGCCAGCAAGCAGAGTGCAGAGGCGCCATGGTGGGCAAAATGCCTAACATCACCTGGCTCGAAGGATCCTATGTGGAGACCATAAAGGGATGGCAATCGGGGTGGTTCTAAATCACTGAGCTGCGCGACACCAACTGGGTGGCGGCCCCCAAATTTCGATCCGGAATCCCCACGCGGCTCACTTCTTGGAAAGAGAAGGGCCTGTCCTGGGGTTCTTCAGTAGAGCTGACTGGACTCCAGACCTGCATCAGGAACATGGTGAGCAAGAAAATCAAGCTCGTCAACATGGTCCAGGTCATGCTCTTCCGCCGGATTCTCCCGTGTCAACGACGGGCATTCAATTTGTGGGAGTTCGACCTGGCCCAGCACCAGACGCTGCGGGAGATCTACGACACGACGCACAAGGACGTCTGGAGGGTGCTTTTCAAGGGCACCGAGGTACCTCCTTCCCTCACTGAGGACCGCGGACTCAGCGCAAAGCGCCATGCCAATCCGGTAAGTTTTTGTATCTCACAGGGTATTTATTTGCCCGAGTTAAATGATGTGCGGGATCTAAGCTCCCATGCCATTAACATGACTAGATAAAGACAAGGGAACAACTCGATTGCCCAGCCCCCTACCTGAAGATCCCGCAGATGCTCTCCTGACGGAGATGTTGGCTCCGGCACCTTATGAGGTGCCGGCGAAGAAGACCAAGAAGAAGGCCACGGGGACCTGAAAGGGTCTCCGGCGCAAGGTTGTATCGGACTCATCGTCCGATGACACTGACGCGCACTCCTCCCACGAAAACGAGGAGGAGGAGGAGGAGGAAAGTTCTCCCCCCAGCCGGGGAGACAAGAAAAGGAAGGTCGGCCCAACCAGGGAGGCCAAAGCGTCCAAGAAGGGAAGGACCTCCCTCCGGACTGCTCCACGACAGCCGCCTACAGCGGCTACGAGTGGCTACCCAGGGTCAAGCCCCTGGCAAAGTCGTAAGTATCCGGACACCATAGTAATTCATGGTATGTTTTATTGCACTGCTTCTCCTCATGCCGAACATGATTATGCAGTCCTTCTCGAGCTCATCTCGACATATCCTCGTCGAGCGGTTCATTGGACACATCGAATATGAACAGTGGTTCTCTTCTGACCGCCTCCACCCCTCGCCCTATGGACAACATCGAGGTGTTGTCTCGAAAGGCACCGAGCCGAGGGGACGTGGTCCTGGGGGCGCCTCGAGGCGTCCTCCCGGACCCTGGGTACAAAGGCAGTAAAACTCCCCTGGGCTCCGAGTTTGGCCCCCAGCCGAACAATGCGCCGGAACCTTCGATGGTTCCGGACTCCGGCAGGCGATCCCCCATTAAGGGGGGCCAGCCGCCCATGCCGGTGTCCTCTGTCCATCCAGAGGCACCGGATAACTTGATAGAAGCGCTTCGCAACGCTTCCATCAACGAAGAGCACCGCACTATCATGAGTGCGGGGATCGAGAAAGTTCGGTCCACTAAAAACGGACTGGCCGAAGCTTGCGCTAGCCTCCTAACAGGCTTTGAGGTAAGCAATCAAAATATAAGAAAATATTACTGCATAGATAGTAGCCCCTGATGCTCTGTTCGGCGTTCGTGAAGAAATGCCGAATATAGGATCAAATGATGACTCAGGAGTCTAATCAGAATATGTCTATGTGTATGTGCAGGCTTCACTGCTGGTCGCTGCCGCACATACTGCGGAGGTCTCTGCACTGAAGCAGGACCTGGAGCGGTTCGAGAACGAGCTCGGCCTTACCAAGAGGCATCTCGAGGAGAGAAAAGGTAAGCAATACCTTGTCTACACTCTGAAAAGAAGTTCGGTTGTAAAATAATAGGATCATCATGAATTTTCCAAGGGCCACGACCGAAGTGGCGACCCTGAAGAGGGCGCTGTCTGAGGCGAAGACAAAGCGGCCAAGGAGCGCATCGAGTGGGAGAAGCAAGAAGCCCAAGTGGGTGAGGTGTAGCAAGAGCTCGAGGCTCTCGCCAAAAAACACGAGTCCTTGGAGCTTGACTCTAAGAAGTGAGAGTCCGAGCTCGCGCCGGCGCTTGAAAGGGCCCGGAGCGCTAAGGCTGAAGCCCACAAGGCCCTCCAGGAGATTGATGCGGTGAAGAAAATAGCAGCGTGTAAGGCATTCATTATGCAAAGCAAGCATGTGAAGGAAACTTTCCTTTTTCTTACCCGAGTTCGGAGCTCTCTAGGAGCGCTTGCAGATCTTCCCCACAGTGTACTGGATGCCGCGGAGTTTTATCGAGCTGAGTAGGGGTGCTCGACGGAAAAGTTGTTCTCGTCTCAGTATACTGGGACCGAACACCCAATGCCCTTGAGCGACTTGCTGAAGCAACTGGTCAAGCTTTACAAGGCGGTCGAATAGGCCATGAGGGGCCCTATAGTCCGGATGTGGCCTGGCGAGCCCCTGTCCGGCAGCTTCTTCGGTCTGGTGAGGCGGCTTCTGGATGCCTGCCCACGGCTTGAAGTCATAAAGCAGTCCGTCTGCATCGAGGGTGCACGCAGGGCTTTTGCCCGGGCGAAGGTGCACTGGGCGAAGCTAGACACCATGAAGCTGGTGAAGGAGGGCCCGCCGGAGGGCAAGGAGCATCGCTACCCCAAGATGTATTACGAGATTGTCCTGAAGGGTTCCCTCCTTGTGGCGGATGAATGTGCCAGGGATGTAATTTTTGAATGAACATGCTCATGTGATCCTGTAATGTGAAACAAGTTCATCTGCGCTATGCAACACTTTTTTAATTTAAAATATTACCTTTTGTGCGGCCGTTTATAAAATCTGAGAGTTGGCCAGTCGTCGGCTTTTGCCCCCATGTAACTAGTACTGGGGTGTTCTGGATAAACCTGAGCACTCTTTACCCCAGTTTTGGGTCCTTCAAGGGAGGTGTTCAGCGCAACGAACCAGGCAATCGGACTATAAAGCTTCATCATTCTCACTTAGCCATAGAAGTCTACAATTTTAAATCTTGGCGAAGCCCCTAGTATTCGGAAGGCCGAATTTGGGGCACTATACACGCCTAAGCCGGGCAAGGACGACTCCTCGCCCGAAGCGGAAAAAGTCTTTAAGGACTTGAGACCTCTCAAATAGCGACCAGTCTCTCGCCTTATCATGACAGTCAGTTTTGGTCTTTCCCTACTGAGGTGCTCGTCCGAAAGAACTGGGACACAATCGCAGTAGTTCTCCCACCGCTACCTTAGCCGATATAGCGAAACATAAGGTACCAAAGCATGGGAGCCTCGAAAACCCAACTATTGACCCAAGACATGATTCGGAGCTGATGCATATAGTGCTATAAGTTTGGGGTGCCACACTGTCGAAAGTGTATGGACTTATCATGAAAGTAAACGAAAGCCCCTAGCGTACTGACCATACACGAATGTACAGGTGCAGATTGTCGTAAATGGACATATAAAAAAAAGATAAATAATGCAATAATAGACTAATGATATGGATTGTTATTTAAATAATACATCAAAGCTTACTGGTACAAGTAGTGCAATAAGTAGAAAGTAGGACTATTCGAAATGTCCTACCCAAGGGCAAGCTGCGTATGGATAGTAGAAAGCGGGTATATCAATTATTATTAGAGACCACCTGGGGGTTCCCGTGTATATCTTAGCTTCTTTCCGCCTTGGTTGTTCCTTCCCGTAATGTGTCCGGAAATCGTACTGCCGGAAAGGGCTTCCAGAGAGTTAGGCCCTGAAAGAGAAAAGAAATGATAAAGGTATACAGCCCCTAGGGCGGTTAAGCTGCATTGTGGGACGTGCCCTGATCGTGCCCCCCTATGGTATTTTCAGTGCGTAATTATATACGCGCGTAATGGATTTTGTCGCTTGACTGGGACTAGGACGGGGCCCGAATTGCTAGGCGAGCTCTGAACATGCCAGGCGATCCTGTTGCAGTTTACTCTGGACTCGCTTGAAGGTGTCCGGGGGCTGTAACGCCAAATTAGTGGTTTGCCTTAAGAGGCTGCTTTGTGCTTCTGCTGTGAGGGCCGTAGTGTGCTCTTCCGTGCGGAGCGAGCGTTCTCTATTTCCATTTACTGTTATGACCCCCCTAGGTCCTGGCAACTTGAGCTTGAGGTATGCGTAATGTGGTACTTCATTAAATTTTGCAAATGTTGTTCGTCTGGTGATCCGAAGTTCCAGTCCGGTGATCCGAACACCACTTCCAGTGTGATTGAGCCCATGCAATGGGCCTCTACACCTGGGTTGACGCCCTTAAAGGTGGTTTTGGTTGGTTTGATCCTCGAGGGATCGAAACCCATTTTTCGCACTGTATCCTGATAGAACATGTTCAGGCTTCTGCCGCCGTCCATAAGGACTCAAGTGAGGTGAAATATGTCGATGATGTGGTCTAGGACCAGTGCGGCCGATCCGCCATGACGGATACTAGAGGGGTGGTCCCGGTGATCAAAGGTGATCGGACAAGCGGACCATGGGTTGAACTTTGGGGCGACGGGCTCCATCACATAGACGTCCCTTAGTGCACACTTCCGCTTCCTCTTCGGAATGTGGGTTGCGTATATCATGTTCACCGTCTTCACTTGTGGGGGGAACCCCTTCTGTCCTCCCGTGTTCGGCGGCCGGGGCTCCTCCTCGTCATCACTATGCAGCCCATTGTCCTTGTTTTCGGCATTTAACTTGCCGGCCTGCTTGAACACCCAACATTCTTTGTTGGTGTGATTGTCTGGCTTGTCGGGGGTGCCATGGATTTGACACGAGTGATCCAGTATGCGATCCAAACTGGACGGAACCGGAGTACTTCTTTTAAATGGCTTTTTCTGCTGACTGGATCTAGAGCCTTTGAATCCGGCATTGACTGCCGTATCATCGTTGTTATCGCCGTTGTTGCGGCGCTTTGGTCTGTTACGACGTGGTCTGCCGTTGGCATCTCTGGTATCCGAAGTGCCCGGATTCCTTGAGGTGTTGTTGCTGCGAGCCAGCTAGCTATCCTCGCCCGCGCAAAAGCGGGTCATGAGTGTTGTGAGGGCTGCCATAGACTTCGGCTTCTCCTGGCTAAGGTGGCTAGCAAGCCACTCGGCGTGGATCTTATGCTTGAATGCCGCTAGGGCTTCTGCATCCGGACAGTCAACAATTTGGTTTTTCTTGGTCAGGAACCGTGTCCAGAATTGCCAAGAAGATTCCCCTGGCTGCTGAGTTATATGTCTCAAGTCATCAGCATCAAGTGGTCGCACATAAGTGCCTGGGAAGTTGTCAAGGAATGCGTCTTACAAATCCTCCCAACTGTCGACGGAGTCTGCTGGCAAGCTATTCAACCAATGGCGAGCTGGTCCATTGAGTTTGAGTGGGAGGTACTTGATGGCATGTAGATCGTCACCGCGAGCCATGTGGATGTGAAGGAGGAAATCCTCAATCCATACAGCGGGATCTGTTGTACCATCATACAATTCGATATTTACGGGTTTAAAACCCTCCGGGAATTCGTGATCCATAACTTCACCAGTGAAGCATAGGGGGTGTGCGGCGCCTCTGTGCTGGGCTATATCATGATGCAGTTCATATGAGTCTTGTCTGCTGTATTCGGCCCGGCCGGATTTACCTTTGGTGTATCCGGCGCGACGATCATCGTCCCATGTTGGCGCGCGTGCCCGTGACCCGTATATTGACCTTGCAAGTTTTTCCCTGCTGTCCAATACGTCTCGCAGGTCCCATGTGTTGCCTCGGGCCTTGGTATTTTGGATTGAGTGGCGGCGGGGTGCAGGCTGAACTTCAGGCTGAAACGCCTCTCTGGCTCGGCCACGGGGTGGCCGGTCAGCCGCATCGTACACTGGTGATGGAGGTTTCAATGCTTCCTCCTCGAGGTGAGGTAGCAACCTGCGTTTTGGGTAACTCTTGGAGGGGCGCTCGAGTTTGTATTCCTCGGCCGCAAGGACTTTGATCCATCTGTCTGCTAGCAAGTCTTGATTAGCTCGAAGCTGTTGTTGCTTTTTCTTCAGGCTATTTGATGTGGCCGTAAGCCGGCGGTTGAAGCGCTCCTGCTCGACGGGATCCTCAGGTACGATAAATTCTTCATCGCCGAGGCTGACCTTGTCTTCGAAGAGAGGCATGTAATTGTCCTCTTCTGGTTCTCCATCTGCAGCCTGCTCTGGAGGGCTAGCTTGTTCATCTTCCCGCTCTACATCGTGCTGGGGGGGATTGTGGTTATCTTCGGCACTATTTGGAGTGTTATTACCTCTTGTGCTGGTATCACTATTTTGCTATGACGGGACTTAGAGCGGCGCCACTGACATTGGCGCTTCGGTTGCTTCTTGGAGGGGTTATCTTCTGCCATCTCGTCACCATTGCCTTCTTTGGGGGTGTCCACCATGTATATATCATATGATGAGGTGGCGGTCCAGCGCCCTGTGGGCGGTGGTTCCTGTTCATCTCTTGCATCGTTGTCCATACTGTCGATGTCTTCGGAGTCAAAGTCGAGCATGTCGGTTAAATCGTCGACAGTGGCTACTAAGTGGGTGGTAGGTGGGCAGCGAATTTCTTCGTCGTCCGCATCCCAATCTAGCCAGACATAGTTCGGCCAAGGTTCTCCTGACAAGGAGAGAGACCTTAATGAGTTTAGCACATTGCCGAAAGGTGAGTGTCGAAAGATATCCGCGGAGGTGAACTCCATGATCAGCGCCCAGTCGGAATCGATGAGAGCAGATGCAGGTGGCTCGGAGTCCATGGCCGGAGACGAATCCAGTGGTTCGGCCACACGGCTCTCATAAGGGGTGAAGTCAGTATCAGGCTCTATCGCCACTGAGAGTGCTGCCTCCATGGCGGGGTCTATCCCTCCGCTCTTGGATGGTGTGATTTGCTCCGGATTGATGGCCGGGGTAGTTGCAGATGCGATCTCCCGAATACCATACGACGGCAGATTTACGTCATGCTCGTCGTGACTGTGCAGCGCACCTGACACGGGCACAAATCCGTCGAAGATCAAGTCATCGCGGATGTCGGCAGTGTAGTTCAAGTTTCCGAATCTGACCTGATGGCCAGGGGCGTAGGTCTCGATCTGCTGCAGATGGCCAAGCGAGTTGGCCCGAAGTGCGAAGCCACCGAATGCAAAGATCTGCCCGGGGCGGAAAACCTCACCCTGTACCGCATCACTACTTATGATCAAAAGATCCTTCAAGCCTTACGGTGACGACACAGTGGAACTCTCAATGAAAGCACCTATGTCGGTGTCAAAACCGGCGGATCTCGGGTAGGGGGTCCCGAACTGTGCGTCTAAGGCGGATGGTAACAGGAGGCAGGGGACACGATGTTTACCCAGGTTCGGTTCCTCTTGATGGAGGTAATACCCTACGTCCTGCTTGATTGTTCTTGATGATATGAGTATTACAAGAGTTGATCTACCACAAGATCATAGAGGCTAAACCCTAGAAGCTAGCCTACTATGGTATGACTGTATGTTGTCCTACGGACTAAACCCTCCGGTTTATGTAGACACCGGAGGGGTAGGGTTACACAGAGCCAGTTACAAGGGAGGAGATCCACATATCCATATTGCCTAGCTTGCCTTCCACGCCAAGGAGAGTCCCATCCGGACACCGGAGGAAGTCTTCAATCTTGTATCTTCATAGTCCAACAGTCCGGCCAAAGGATATAGTCCGGCTGTCCAGAGACCCCCTAATCCAGGACTCCCTCAAAGGGTGACATGGAGCGCCTACTCCATGGCTATACTGCACTCGAGTACCTTCGTCTTCAGGTGATCAATGGGTTGAGTACCTTCCACATCACCTCCATGACTCTCCGGAATATTTATGTGTGTTGCTGGTGCGGCAGGAAGACATCACAAGATGTGTACCACGGTATGGTCATCCAGGACACACCTACACTTGAGAAATTACTTGTAGTTGATCAAGAAGGTCCAACAAGAATCAATGTCATTTCTGCGCCGAAATTGACAGTGGTGGGCTACTCGTCTGACAAATGCTCCGAACTTGTTATGGGATCCACACCCATTCGGGTACAACAGCCGCCTTCTAACTCTCCCTCTACAAATTAACATTATTTATAATTTTGAAGATGTTTGTTCGTCTATCATTCAGAAAATGATTCCGACAAGCTTTACCCTGAAAACGCACACAGTGAAGGTCTTGGCACTAGAATCTACCGGGCTCGACCTTGAGCAAGTTGTCAGTTTCCTGAGATGCTTTTCATGCTTGGAGAAGCTATATATCGGGGTGATGTTCCTTTCATGTTAAATGTTAACCATAAGGGAGTTCAATTTGTGACACCTTTTTCCAAGTTTACAATGACAATGTACTATGATTTCTGAAGGTTCTTTTGGACGATTTCAGTACATAGATGTCCCCCCCCTCCATATTGGTTGCTTGATCCATATGGTTAGAATCAATAAGTATTTCTCCTTAGGATTCATCTGTACTAGTTTTCTTTGGGAACTTTTCATCCACTCCAACCTCTTGTGTAGAAGGCTACATTTTTCTAGAATGTAATCAAATGCCCATGTTAATGATGTCAGATCGAAGATGGCATGTTAGTGCATTTTACAAATCATGCAAACCAAATAGCTAGTCCTGTAGTAATGTTCAAAACAGCATGTAGGCACTAACACATTTTCTTATTTTGCAGATAAGATTAGGCCCAATGGTGGATAATGTGATACAATATGACAAGCATGTCGAATGCCTAGATCTGCATCCCTCAGAAATTACTTTGAACTCCTACCGAGGGACCTTACCGGAGATTATATTCGCTAGGTTCTTTGTTTCAGAGAAAGGGTGCTGAAGGAAATGAGGTTTGCCCTACATTTATTTCGCAAAAATGAATGGATTGTTGATCAGCGCCGGCGCCTGCGGCAGAATGGAGTAGGCTCCAAAAATGCTGAATTTCATTTTGGAACTTCAGATGACAGAGTAATCGGAAGTCATCGTGTCAACCCCATACATGACCTCTCAGTGGCTGACCCCTTTGCAAAAATTGTGAGGTTTTGAAGCCAGACTTAGAAGCGATAATATTAGTTTGAACCTCTCTGATATCCATATTCAGCGAATCAGCGCGAGCGTTTGCAGCTGATGAGCTGAATTTCATTTCTAGTATCAGTTTGAACCTTGTAATATTCGAATTTGAGCCATATAACTCTGGAATTTGAACCTTGTAACATTTTGAGCTTTTGTGGTACAATCATTGAAATGGAATCATATGAGACTCCTATATTGCTAGCACTATTTTGACTTTAATATGCAATGGTATTAAATTTTATTAACCATTCTCGAATCGGTTTACCTTGTCGATCTCATAGCACACGATTTGTATAGCTAACTCGACTGCGATCTTCGACATTATTGCACACAGTTGGTTTCTTCCACCGTGTGCACCATAGAGCGTAGAAATAATTATCTCACTCGAGTGTCTATCATCACCCTTCTGTTTCACTTTGACCTCATCACCCATAGTTTAACTTATGACCGAAGTCATTCCACACACTTCGTTTTTACAAAGCTTTTTGCCAATAAACGCCCACAATTTGTCCCTCTTCTAGCCGATGCATGGCCAAACTAGCCGGGCGGGAATCTTGCGCATTAAACAGCGCAGTAGCGCGGGAATAGGATCACTGACAATACATTTGGTGCCGCTTCGAGCCCACACGTGCGGTGCGGTGTTGTCAAGCGTGCACTGGAATCCTCCACTATGAACGCTGACAAGACGTGACGATTATAGGCCGGCCGGCCCCCATTTATTACAGCGGCCATTTAACCTACCCTTGTGTCTCTTCAACCTTTCGATCGCGCCCCACCATTGCAAGAAGCACACCCAACACGAGAAATTCTTAGAGGGTATCATGCGCGGCTCCAATGGAGCTCCGAGCAGCAGTTCACCATGCCTGCCATGGTGGACACCCATAGAAGGTTCATGGACCTCTCGGTGGTGTACACCAACGACCCGGTCTGGGTGGAGCACTCCATCCACATCATGGAGCTGTTGCTTGCCGCGGAAAAGTACAAGGTGGTCGGGTTCGACCTCGAGTACACCCGCGCTCGTGCAGGGTCTCGTCCCAATGTCATCATCGCCCAAATGTGCATGCACCACCACGTCCTCGTCTACCACTACTTCCTGGCCACAAGGCCTTGCGAGTGCTTTGCCAGGTTTGTCAACAGCCCCTACTACATGTTCGCTATGGTGGACATCACCAACGATGTAAAGGCGCTCGAGAATTAGGGCATCGCCTGCCAGAATATTGTCGACATCCAGGGCCAATACAAGATCTGGGGCAGCAAGGAGCATGAGAAGGACTCACTGGTTCACCTCGCCGAGGCCATCATCGACCCCTACTACAGAGACATGAAGGATTCGTGCAACAAGGACAAGCGTGCCTCGCACTCGGGCTGGATGGAGAAACTCGACAAAGCTCACATCGTGTACGTAGCCATGGAGGCATACACGAGCTACGATATGTACAGGAGGGTCGTTGACATGAGGAAGTGTCTCCTTCCCGAAAACGGCCTAGGTTCCAGCCGGAAGCAGAGCAATGGCAAGCGTCGTCACAACGATAAGTAGATGATTAGATCCTCATTTCTCCTACTTTAGTATGCATGTAATTGCTTTCTTTGGTGTGTGGAAATGTTATGTGTGTACTCACTTGTGTAATTGTATGCTTAATTTGGTTATGCAATGTAGTCACTTTAAGTATATATGTTGATTCTCTATAGACAAAGCATAGATGTTGTGCGGATAAAGAAAATCACATCACACACGGACTAAACAATGGAACCCGTCGGTGATGTTTTCATCAATCACTCACAATTGTATACCAGCAATCGTTTGCTCACAACACACACGACTTGTTAGCAGTAATTGTGTGTGTTGTTATCGATCTTCGCACACATTTCTGATTACAAACCTGTTTGCCTCGTATCACACACATCTTGTTCATTTGAACCGTTTCTGTTCTCATGTCTCAACGCAAATAGTTCATCCGAGTGAACCGCATGCCGTATATCACACACACCTTTGATCTGGCTGACCGTTTCTTTTGTGTTGCCTAATCATAAACAGTTCATCCGAGTGAACTGTAAGTTGTACATCGCACACACCTTCATCTGGATGCCCGTTTCTTTTGTTCCTCCTCATCGCAAATGGTTAAGTGAATTGAACCATATGCCCTCAATCGCACACGCAACTAAAATCTGAACTGTGTTTGATGCATCCTCCATCACAAACGTTTTGCACCTTTTTGACGGTTTTTTACACCACTGTTTGCGATTATGGCATCGCACACAGTTTCATCAAAGGGTCTCTGAACATAGTGTCGCGTTAGCAGCATCCTGCAGTAGTGCAGTATGTTTGAAAATTCCTTCTAATTTACTGCACAAGGAATTAACTCGCAGACAAGTACACAAAAATATGATTTTTCAAACCGTTTTGGTTAGGCGGTGCAAGTAGATGTAGTTCAAATTTGAATTACGGTCATTAAATGGTTAGAAAATCACTTAAATGCCTTTAAAAGGTCAAATGACCCCTGATATTTTCCAAATTTTCACATGACAGTTGTTTTAGTGCATGTTAGACGTAGAAAAAAAATTGAAGGCCATAAGAGGAAGCTATCTCCCGTTCGTCATCAAACATGCATTGTTCCCTCTCGGAACCACGAACCTTCTAGTGAGTTGCTCCAGTTTGTGAGGGGTGTGTGTCCAAACTTTCGTCAAACATGCCAATTTCTTTACCACATCATCTTGGTGGCATGACATTACATCAACCAAGGTTTCATGTTTTTCTGATCATTTTTTTATTTTTGGAATTAAAATACCATGTCACTCCATGCATACCTATGCATGTGTCCATGTCGTGAGACCAACACTGGTGCACGTCGGTTCTAAACAAACGGTTTTTAACCCCTTTCCGCGACGACATTTCGAACCGTCGCCAAGTGAGTGTGGGTGATAGGGGTCCTTCGCACACGACCTAGAAACCGTCGGGGATAGGGCACCTATAGTACTCCTAATCATTTCTGTTTGCCTTGCCATCACAGATGGTATTTTGTGGTGCTATGTTTACGATGCGCGGCCCATCACAAACGGTCCACTATTATAGAACATGTATGATGCGCGGACCATCACAAATGGTTCACCATTAAGAAGATTAGCTAATCGTCATATGAGTGTCGTATAGGATTACAAAATGTCGGACCGTCGTAACATCGTCGTACACGACAACTATCGCACACGCTATCTGATACGTCTCCAACGTATCTATAATTTTTGATTGTTCCATGCTATTATATTATCTGTTTTGATGATAATGGGCTTTATTTTACACTTTTATATTATTTTTGGGACTAACCTATTAACCGGAGTCCCAGCCCAAATTGCAGTTTTTGCCTATTTCAGTGTTTCGAAGAAAAGGAATATCAAACGGAGTCCAAATGGAATGAAACCTTAGGGAACATGATTTTTTGGAACAAACGTGATCCAGAGGGCTTGGAGTGGACGTCAAGAAACGAATGAGCCGGCCACAAGGCAGGCGGCGCGCCTACCCCCCGGGGCGTGCCCTCCCTCCTCATGGGCCCCTCGTGGCTCAAACGACCTACTTCTTCCTCCTATATATGTTCACATACCCCGAAAACATCTAGGAGCACCACGAAACCCTATTTCCACTGCCGCAACCTTCTTTACCCAAGATATCCCATCTTGGGGCCTTTTCCGGAGCTCCGCCAGAGGGGGCATTGATCACGAAGGGCCCCTACATCAACTCCATGGCCCCTCCGATGATGTGTGAGTAGTTTACCTCAAACCTTCGGGTCCATCGCTAGTAGCTAGATGGCTTCTTATCTCTCTTTGGATCTCAATACAAAGTTCTCCTTGATTCTCTTGGAGATCTATTTGATGAAACCTTCTTTTGCGGTGTGTTTGTCGAGATCCGATGAATTGTGGGTTTATGATCAAGTCTATCTATGAAAAATATTATGTATGATTGGTTTTATCTTTGCAAGTCTCTTCGAATTATCTGTTTGGTTTGGCCTACTAGATTGATCTTTCTTGCAATGGGAGAAGTGCTTAGCTTTGGGTTCAATCTTGCGGTGCTTGATCCCAGTGACAGAGAGGGAAACGACACGTATTGTATTGTTGCCATCGAGGATAAAAAGATTGGGTTTACATCATATTGCATGAGTTTATCCCTCTACATCATGTCATCTTGCTTAAGGCATTGCTCTGTTCTTATGAACTTAATACTCTAGATGCATGTTGGATAGCGGTCAATGTGTGGAGTAATAGTAGTAGATGTAGGCAGGAGTCGGTCGACTTATCACGGATGTGATGCCTATATACATGATCATGCCTAGATATTCTCATAATTATTCGCTTTTTTATCAATTGCTCGAGATTAATTTGTTCACCCACCGTAATACTTATGCTATCTTGAGAGAAGCCACTAGTGAAACCTATGGCCCCCAGGTCTATTTTTCATCATACAAGTTTCCAATGTATTTTATTTTCCAATCTTTAATTTCAATCTATATCATAAAAATACAAAAAATATTTATCTAATTATTATCATCTCTATCAGATCTCACTCTTGCAAGTGGCCGTGAAGGGATTAACAACCCCTTTATCACATTAGTTGCGAGGTTCTTATTTGTTTGTGTAGGTACGAGGTGACTCGCACGTGGTCTCCTACTGGATTGATACCTTGTTTCTCAAAAACTAAGGGAAATACTTACGCTGCTTTACTGCATGACCCTTTCCTCTTCAAGGGAAAACCAACGCAGTGCTCAAGAGGTAGCTAGAAGGATTTCTGGCGCCGTTGCCGTGGAGATCTACGCCAAGTCAAGACATACGAAGTACCCATCACAAACTCTTATCCCTCGCATTACATTATTTGCCATTTGCCTCTCGTTTTCCTCTCCCCCACTTCGCCCTTGTCGTTTTATTCACCCTCTTTTCCATTCGCCTTCTTTCCATAGGTATCTTTGTTTGTGTTTCCATGTGCCTTCTATTTGCTTGGATCTTTGCTTGCTAAAAATCTATTGGCATGGATTCACTTAAAGTGTTCTACTTGGATCATCTTTGATCCTTATGCGCTCGTGCTGAAACCCCAACTAGCCTAGTTGATGGGAAATCTTTAGATGAGCATGCTTATTTCGTGCGTCACCATTTGTGTGAAAAAGGGATACTCTTATGGGATCAAATAAACAGATTGCTATGTTATGCTTGGAATCTTTGTGAAATTTGCGATCTGGCTTGTTGCTCTAAGAACCCTAAAAAACACCTCCCCAGCCTATGTGATTTTAATGATAATGAAATCTTATCTTCTTATGCAATGGATGTTTATAGTTACTACGATATCGGACAAATTTAATATTTTTTTTGCTTTTAAGGGTGCTTATAAAGTTGCTTCATTGAATGAAAAGTATGATGTTACTCTCTACGAATCTGAAAATTTTGACATACCTAAATATTGCTATGAAAACTATGCTCATAATGTCTATGTCAAAGAATTTATTGAAAGAATGACCGTTGCTTCTGAAGAAAATAATGATATGCATGAATCTATAGATAATTATGATTCCGATGATTTGATTGAAATATCCCTTGATGAACTTGATGCTTGCTATTCTTGTGTCCATGATGCCAATATTTATGAAGATGCGTTTGCTTTAGTTCCTTATGTTAAACATGAGATCGTTGCTATTGCACCCATACTTGATAGTTCCTTCGATGAAAAGCATGATTTTAATGATGTTATCATAAATTCTCTTAATGTCAATTGTGTTAATGATATGCAAAACCCTAAGCTTGGGGATGCTAGTTTTGCGATGTCTAATACTTGTTGCAATGATCATGATTGGGGTGATTCTTCTTATGATCTTGAAAACATATTTAAGCCCCATGATGAATATGAGATTGATAATAATGTTTGCAATATTATTCAAAGTGGTTTCAAAAGAGTGTCAACTTTAGATCCCACATATTTGGAGAATGTTCAATCTTATGAAGTTTTTGATAAAAGTGGGTTTGGAGAGGTCATGACTTTAGTTAATGTTAATCCCACTATTTTGGAAGAGTGTCAACTTTGCATACATGTGGATCTTGTTAAGAAAATGTTTTGTGATAGCTATATTGTTGAATTTTCTTATGATCCTACATGTAATTATTATGAGAGAGGAAAATATGGTTGTAGAAATTTTCATGTTACTAAATTACCTCTCGTTATGTTGAGATTGCTAGTGTTTCTTTCTATTTCCTTGCATATGCTAGTTTTTGCTTGCTACGATAATTTTTTTTTGCCTATAATATGCATATGCATAGGAAGTATATTAGACTTAGATGTGTTTGTCACGTGTTTTATGATGCTCTCTTTGTGCTTCAATTCTTGTCTTTCATGTGAGCATCGTTGAAATCTTATACCTAGCTATGAGGCATTAAAGAAAAGCGCTTGTTGGGAGACAACCCAATATTTTCCCTTGCTGTTATCACTACTAGGAAAAGGCCTACTAATGGCGCACCTAATTTGGCCATTAATGGCGCATTAAAGGTGCGCCATTAGTGCCACGCCATTAGTATATTTTACTAATGGCGCACCACTGGTGCGTCATTAGTATCTGGTATACTAATGGCGCACCTCAGATGCGCCATTAGTATATACAACAGTGCGCCATTAGTATGCCAAAGCACATGGGTATACATGGCCCCCTGGGAGGCATACTAATGGCGCACAACAACAAGATGCGACATTAGTAACTTCGGCATACTAATGGCGCACTGTTTAATGATGCGCCATTAGTATCCTTTGGCATACTAATGGTGCACTATGATGTGATGCGCCATTAGTATGCCTCCTAGGGGGCCATGTATACGCAGGTGATTTGGCATACTAATGGCGCACAACAACAAGATGCGCCATTAGTAACTTCGGCATACTAATGGCACACTCTTTAATGATGTGCCATTAGTATCCTTTGGCATACTAATGGCGCACTATGATGTGATGCGCCATTAGTATGAATATTAGCTTTTTTTATTTTTTAATTTTTTGTTTTTTGCACAGGTTACAAAATGTATAATTGGACAAAATATAGACAGCACACATCAACAACAGATTCATCGAATACAATAGAAGATTAGTCTCTGAATACAATTCATCATATTAGTCTCCGAATACAATTCATCATATTAGTCTCCGAATTGAAAAGACCGAACAAAGATAGAACATTATATTACAAGTCTCGAGACCGCGAGTAGTGAGTTTGTCTTCACATTACAAGTCGATATCGATCATCTAAACTACAAGTCGATATCGATCACATAGAAGAGAGATGCGGTCATCACAATGAGCATCATCACGATGAAACTCGTCTTCATCCGGTTCCTCCAACGCTCCCTCCCCTCTCCCGCTAGATAGCGGGCGTATCTAGATTCGGCCTCGGCCCTAGTGGTGTACCCTTTGTAACTATTACAGCTGAATCGGTGAACCTGTCTCCGACACTCCTCCCAGTCGTCGTAGACTCCGGGAACCTTACCCTTGTACACGACATACGACGGCATCGCTATGCACTAGCCAAACGAAATGTTAGTACCAATTCACAGACAATACATAAGCAATATATAAGTATGCAACAGAACGATTGGAAGAGAAAAGCAAGACATTAATAGCATCGATTACATCTAAGTTGAACGACTCTCTAAACCAAAGAGACATACTACAAGTTCATTAAAGTTTAATTACAACATGAGCCAATCGATGTTTCAGAACTAGACACAGCATCACTGCTTTCGACTCGACTCAAGGGACCGGAGCGTGGATGAAGCCGCCGTCTATCGTGGGAGTCATGAAATAACGGGCGTTGTCAGCCTGCATTTGTAGCATTGTGTCGATGTCACTGTTGGACGGTTGATTTCTGAGGTAGAACTGCCCCGAGGTACGAAGGACATCTTGATGGATGATTTCCGCAAACTCCGACTGGATGTGAAAGAATTCTTGTCTGATGTCCGCGTCCTGGATTGCCGACATGCTCGCGGCCCAATCTCTGAGTTTACTCGGTAGCAGAAGTTGATGATGGTCCCGTACGATCGCCCGCATGTGATGGATGGCGTAGTAGGCACCCTTCTGACCGCCAGGCGGCTGCTTGACGCAGCAGAACATCGTATTGTGGGAGAACACGTGCTTGCCATACTTATGAATAGGCCTGGTGAAGGTGCCTCCAGATTTGGCATAGGCGGGGAGAACATCATCAAGAACCTTCTTGACATTTGTGTAGTCTATGTTTGACTGACGGTCCGGGTCGAAATACGTGGCCATGGAATATTTGGGGCTTAGGAGGATAAGCGTGCAATGTGTGTCACTGCAGAAAACACGGAATGTTAAAAGAAAAACGATCGAAATCTAAGAATTCATATGTTACGGGGCGGTTGAGGGGAGGACTTACTCGGGAAAGTAAGGCACGAGGAAGTTATCCTTATCTTGGTTTGCCAGAATGACGCCTTCGAGGTAAGAACTTGTGACTTGCCGGTCCCCAGCGTTGCCCAAGATCTTGGCATGCATGTAGAAGGGGTCGACTATCACGATGTCCGGCGTCTTGTCGCGAATGATCCGCATCTCCATACTCAGCAAAAATAGCCGAACGAAGGTGTAGTGCAGCGGATGAAGGTTCAACATAGCGTGGATGTCATGAAACCGCAGGACGATCGTACCCCCGGTGGAGTTATCCACAAAGCCCTTGCCCTCTGGCACCTTGGCCGCGAAAACCGGGTATGCCACATCCTTCTCTATGAGACGTCGCTTCTCCAAAGAAAGAACACTGTCATGCAGACTCCGCATAGCACCGGTTGTAGCATCGAGCATATTTCTCGGTAGCATCGGCCTACCCGCCACATGCAGCCTCCTCATTAAATCCTCAGGTGAAGGTGGCCCGTCCAGAGCACGGATCGTACTCGGTGCCGACTGGCCCGCACCCTTGTTAGTCTTTCTTTTGCGTGCCTTCTTCTTCTCCTGTAATGGGACCGAGTTCTGCTCATAGACCGCCTTCTTGAGTGTGTTGGGGCTGATAATATTTCGCACCTCGCCTATCTGAGGCTCGGTGATGTCGGCAGCTGGAGGCGTCTCCTGAGAGCTGAACGGCAGACGACGCCTGTTGCAACTTGGCTTCTCCGCGGTACCAGCTAGATCGCGCACGTCTTTTGTTGGGTTGGGTTCTTGAGAAGGAGGCCCCATGAAGTCGCCACCGTACCCATGATCGGCAAAGTACTGATCGACGTTGCCAAATGTATCGTCATCGTCGTCGTTCTGATCATGTGCCATATGCATGTTTGGATCCAGTGGCATAGGGATGTCCGGCACCGTTGCGGCGGTCTTGCCATGGGGCCGACTTGGCGCCGGCACGACTGGCGGTGTTGTCTTTGGGGTGTTGTTCCCCGCCCCAAAACGAATCTGGCTCTTCGGCCAAAGCAGGGGCCAGCTCAGGCAGGCGCTGAGGTTCATCACGTCATCATCGTCGGCCCCGACGGGTCGAATCGGAGGTAACAACTCGTCGCAGCCTGGCAGCACCCGAACCAGTTGAACCCTAAACAAGTTGGGTGGCATCTGGGTACCGTGGAACAAGGGGTTGCCCGGTTGAACGATTTTTCCCTTGGCGACATCGACCAACTTGTTGTTCACGAAGTGCAGGAGAGTGCACGGAACGTCGGCGGCGCCCTGCGAAAACATGTAGGGCGTCAGGGATGCCCAGTCAAAGGCAAGGAGATGAAGTCCTCGGCCGAGAGAGGCTTAATTAGTTACCGTGATGATGGCGTCGAGCTCGGCTAATGTCGAGGCACCGCCAACGGCGGGCGTGCAGTTGACGGAGGGGCCGCTTGCTGCAGAGGTCGCGGCCGGCGTACACCCAGGTGCATTAAGCTCCCGTGCCTGCGTCGGAGACACCAATGCCGCCTCCGCCGAAGAAACCAATGGCCCCGCCATCGCGTTCTGCGAGTTGCTGGCCGTGAAGCTAGGAATCGGGGGCGGCCCCTGTTGGCCGCCCGCAATCCACGCACTCAACCCCTCGATCAAGGTAGGCACAATGGCGGTGATCATCGCTCCGAGTTGTTGTTGCACTTGCTCTTGGACAATCTCCGGAATCCGCGCCACCTGTGCCTTGAGTTCTTGAACCTCGCGCGCCTGGCTTTCCGAGCTGGTCTTTTTCTCCTTTCGCCCACCAGTGTTATAGTATGACGACCATTTTGTCAACAAGCCTTCGCCGGCCACACGACCAGCTGACGTCGGCTTACTGAGCTTATCCTTGTTATTCATTACATTCAACGCCCTATTTAGAGTGGTGTCCCAAGGGTTGCTCTTAGTCGACCCTGCGCTACTCCTTTCTGTCGCCTGCGGAAGGAATGTGAACCATTTAGAAATTTGGCTTCATTAATTAGAATGCAACCATATGGAGCTAATTACGCGGGGGTGTATTCCTTACCAGAACAAGCTCAAGCGCCCTAGTCTTCGGATCCGTGGTAAGCTCCTTTGTTTTCGGGTCCTTCTTGTACCGGGCCCTGACAAAGTTCCTGGTCTGCTTGTCACCGTATTTATCGAAGAGAGGCGGTAGGCCTTGCTCGGCACGGTCCGCCTCCTCCTTGTACCATATAGGCTCCGCCACTCTGTAACCGCCGGGACCGAGTGTGTGTTCCCCTAAGTTCAGGTCCCGCATTTCTTTCCCCCACTTACTTGATTCGGAGTTTGCGGTGCTCGAGCAATTGATCTTGAAGTCGTTGTAGTCATCTTCGGTGATTGAAGGATTTTTCTCCTTGATCTTCTCATAACTCTCACCTTTCTCGATCATTCTCTTCACATTGCTTTTCCAAGTAGACAGGGCCTTGCTCATCTTTGTGAGGGCAGCATTGTTCACTTTATTCCCTTTGAGGCTTGTGTTTTCAAATTCAGCGGGGAACTTGTATCGTTCGTGCAGCTTCGTGAAGAGGAGGTTGCACAAATTCCCTCGATCAGGATGCCTCAGGTTCTCGGTGTTGATCGAGACGGTGCTTCGGAGAATGCACCCGAGCTGAAGCGAGTACCCCTTGACTATTCGTTCGAGCATCGTTGGATTCCCGTCAGAGTCCACTTCAGTAACTTCCTCCTTGAGGGTGCGGAGCACGGTCAGGCGCCGGTCCTTTCATTGCCTCTTCGGTTGGCTGCCATCTGTGCGTGCGCCGCCATCATCAGTGGTGGCATCCTCGGCGGCACCATCAGTGGTGGCATCAGTGGGGTCATCCTCGGGGGTACCATCAGTGGTCTCAGGATCGGTGGGGAAGGCAGTGTCCTCATACAAGTGAGGTTGTTCCTCCATCTCCTGGGACAGCTTCCAGAATGCCTTGCCGCCCGAACCCCCGGCCTCATCGTTGTTGGCCATGTTTCTCTCTAAATAGGAACAAAGTTTGGTCAAAAAGTTGGTTATTATCAAGGAACAAGATCATGGTCTCATCATTTAGGGTTTGTCGACACCGAGGCATCCTAAAAGCTAAGCTTTTATCATTGAGGGTTTTTCGACGCCTAGGCACCCTAAAAGCCTAAGCTTTCATCATTTCGGTTTTCATCGACACCGAGGCACCCTAAAAGCCATGCATTAGTCACAAGTACGCCGGGGCACTTGATCCTACTTAATTAACTACTAAGATACCCCAGCCCATGCATTAGTCACAAGTACCCCATATGTCCTATTTTTAGCAAAGTCATGCTAAAATTCACAGAAAATTTCAGCATGACCTTTGCTGAAAATAGGACATATGGAGTACCCGAATTTGCCGGAATGGAAGTTAATCGACATTCCGGCAAACTCAAGGGCCTCTCGGGGTACCTGCAAAATCATTATCCAATGAAGGAATTGTGCCGCACACTGCTGCCTCACACTGCTGCCAAAATCATTATCGACATGCTGAACTTGTATTTCACTCTGCATAGCTGAACAGTCTAACAACCAGAAATATATAACAAGAACTGCACTGCAACCAGAAAATTTAATCATGGAGATTACACTGAAAATATGGGCTAAATTACACTGTAATTCTAGGGTATATTACACTGACAAATACACTCAAAATATGGGATAAATTGCACTATAATTCTGGGGTATATTACACTGAGAATTCATCAAAATTGCTGAGCTTACACTAAAATACATCTGCACTGCAGGGCTTGTACACACAAATTCAGTGTGATGATCTAACACTGACAAAATAAAGGAAACACCTACTGAACCAATACAGGGCTAAAAACACATGGGGATTACACTTAAAAACATCCAGTGAAAGGCACTAGAAAACCATATAGACACAGGAATAAAGCAGAGCTGACTCATTAAATCTGATACACTGAGAAAACCCTAAACTAGGGAAACTAATCACCTGCATCTAACCTACCAGGAGGTAACTGAACAAATTCAAGAACTACAACAGCAACACGAACCAATACAGAGATATGAAAGCACAAGTTACTAGCATTTGCCTAAAAACTACATAACTAGGATATGAAAGCACAAGTTACTAGCATTTTCCTAAAAACTACATAACTAGTGGACCAACTCTCTGTCTGTAACAAGAACTATAACTAGGAAGCTAGCACCAGATGCACTTGGGGATATACTAGTTATGTACTTCACATCCGGATGGCAATTACCTAGTATTTTAAGCTAAAATTACCTAGTAAGTGCTCAATCAATAAGGTACAAGGTAAACTAAATTGACTTTCCAAATTGACAAGCGCAGACAGAGCATAAGCAAAGAGGTCAACTGCTAATATCTATTCAATGCAAATAGTCTGGTGCTCATATTGGAACATCCAGAACACCAAAGGCATCTTCAAAGTGAAAATTCTTACCCCTACACAACTATTCGGCATAATCAGAATTCAAAAGTAACATTCTTCGATATAGATCATGGGTGCTCGGGGGAAAGTAGCACAAACAGACAATGCAAACAACCAATCAACTAGTGAAGCCAATCAAGAACCTAGAGATATAGCTAGCAAACTGAGAAGCACATGCAGAGCAAAAGCAAAAAGGTTACATGTTCACTGCGAAATAATAGATGCGTGAGTTCCAGTGCCCATATATGAAAAACCTTGAGCAGCAAAGGGCATCATCATCAAAGTGAAACTCTTAAGCCCTACATAATTATGCAGCCTTGATCACACATGACATTACTGGATTTAGATCTATTGTAGTAAATATAAGTACTTGGATGCTCAGATTTAAAGTAAAGTGCACGAGCAGGCAATGCAAACACACAATCAATTGGTGAAAACCATCGACAACCTTGGGACAAATACGGTGCATCAAACCTAGATAATCAGTGGACCAATTCTAAGTATGTATCAAGAACTATAGCTAGGAAGTTAGCAACAGTTGAACTTGGGGATATACTAATCATGAACAATCTCTCCTGGTCGGTCCAACTCAGAAATCATACCATTGTCTAAAACTGCTTAATAGATTCAGATCATCTAATTGTGAATCATGTGATTTGGGGTTTCAATTTCAGATCATCTTTTACTTATCAACAAGATTGCAA
>NC_057803.1:524946560-524961608 GCF_018294505.1 Triticum aestivum | reverse complement strand
GTGGCTGTAGGGATAGGGCAGTGGGGCGCGGGGAGGATGTCGGGGATGACGACGACGCAGGGGAGGAGGCGATGAGGTCCGGGTGGTGGTGGTGCTCTGGCGACGGTGGTGTGGATGGGGCGGCGTCCAGGCCGCCGGCGACGAGGGCGGCGGGGCGATGGCGTCCAACGAGGTGGGGCGACGAGGAGAGTGGCGCCGACGTCGGGGCCTCGGCGGTGGTGGTTGGAGACGTCGCGGCGGGGTCGAGGCGGCGTCGGGGCGGTGTCGAGCCGGCGGGGCAGCGTCGAGGCGGCGGGGCAGCGGCGTCGGGAGAGGAGAGGGGAAGGGGATCGAGGGCGAGGGCGAGGGAGAGAGAGGGGATAGGTTTAGGCCGGGGTGGAAATATGGATGGGGGCGGCACAATACTAATGGCGCACCACCCCTCGGTGCGCCATAAGTACATCGATACTAATGGCGCACCTCACCCTGGTGCGCCATAAGTACATCCATACTAATGGCGCACCTCACCCCGGTGCGCCATTAGTATTTGTGTTTAAATATGTTCAAACTTGTTTTATAAGACAGTAATAATTTTTTATAAGAAAGTAATAATTTTTTTATAAGATGGCTACTGCAACAGTAATATTTTTTTTAAAAGACAGTAATAATTTTTTAAAAAATATCATCAAACAGTAATGCCGGTGGAGCGGAGGAGGGTGCGCGGGGTGCGGGGGGTCGGCGGGGGCGGTTGAGTAGGGGAGGGGTGCGGGGGGTCGGCGACAGCGGTTGAGTAGGGGAATCGAGGGTGCGGGGGGTCGACGGCGGCGGCCGGTGGACCGGGGGGTGCTCGGCGGCGAGGGGGACCGGATCTGGTGAGGTGGTATAGCGATCGAGATGGAGGGGGATCGAGATCGAGTGTCCATGAAATTTAAAAATATTCATGATAGTTCAAAAAGTGCCCATGAAATACAATCGAGAAATGAAGGCTACGATTTAAATACAATCGATCTTAGCTAGCTATCTGTTCACAATCTTCTTGCCCTTCTTTTTTGCAAATGGAGTTCTTCTCTGGAACGGACGTCCTTTAGGTAGGGTGGTCCTGCTTCTTCTTGTGGTGTATGCTGCTACTTCATCATCGTCGTCATGTTCGATCCTCGGGTCGCCGTACTTGTCGAAGTCTTGCTCATTGGCTACTCCATCCATTCCGATGATCTTCCTTTTGCCTCTCCTCACGACAACACGACTGGGCTTTGACGGGTCGCTAATGAAGAAGCATTGGTCCACTTGGGAAGCCAGTACCCATGGCTCATTTTTCGCGGTGACGTTTGCGCCCGCGGTCTTGGATTTGGCTTCGGGTATAACCATGGTTGTGAAATACCGGTCTTCTTTTAGGATGCTCTTCGCCCATCTGACACGGAACATCGGGACCTTCTCTCCAGCGTAGCTCAGCTCCTAGATCTCCTCGATCCTTCCGTAGTATCTGTCCTTGTCGTTACCGGTGTAGGATTCCATCGTTACCCCGGAGTTCTGAGAACCATCGCTCTTCATGTCCTTGGCCTCGGTGTAGAATGTGTAGCCGTTGATATCATACGCCTCATAGGTCATCAGGTTGTGCTCGGCGCCCTGTGACAAGGCGAATATGAGTTGTTCTTCCGCGGAAGAATCCTCATGTAAAGGGTACGACAGAAGCTTCTGCTTGAACCAACGCGTGAAACATGAGTTGTGCTCTTTGAGTATATCTCCGTCCGTCCTCTGTTGGCCTCGGTCATTGTACGTCCTCTTAATAAAGGTTTTGTGCTCTACCACCCAAGGATCGACCACGTCTATGTGTTGTAGCGCGACTAGGTTTGCTCTTTCAAAGTCGGCGAGTCGACCCTCGAAGTCGACATGCATTTCGCGGCGACCCTCACGGTGACCCCATCCAACGAGCCTGCCGAGGTGCCTGTTGACGGGCAGACCAACGGGGTTCTCGATGCCTAGATAATTCGTGCAGTAGGAGATGCACTCTTCGGTCAGAAAGCCCCTGGCTATGCTTCCCTCATCATCATATATAGCGTGAAGCTCCTGCCTGATGGCCATTGATTTCAAGTCTGCCCTTGCTTTCGGCCCATCTTTGGTCCTCTCTGGCATGCTGAGCAGGGTACCAAGCAAACTCTCGCACACGTTCTTCGTGATATGCATTACATCAAGGCTGTGAGGCACACGGTGGATCTTCCAGTACGGCAAGTCCTAGAAAACAGACCTCGTTTTCCATACCTTCACCAGCGGCTCTGGCGCCTTTCGCTTCTTTCCCGGCTCTGGTGCCTTTTGCTTCTTTCCCGGCAGTGGGCAATCTTTCCAATTTTTCAACAGCTCGTCTATTTCCTCGCCGCTCCTCGTACGCGGGCGTCCTCGGGGTTCGGTTTCACCATCGGACAGATCCTTGCGTTTTCTCCACGGGTCATCGTCGTGAAGCCACCTTCGATGTCCCATGAACACGGTTTTCGAAGACCCGGGATCTCTATCTAGCTGGCGATACGTTGTGTCATCCATGCACCTGACGCATCCAGAAAATCTGTGGACCACCTGCCCCGTGACATATCCGTAACCGAGATAGTCGTGCACCGTCGTGAGCAGCGCGGCTCTCATAGGGAAATATTCTTTCTCTACAGCGTCCCATGCATTGGCTGGCGTTTTCCACAGCGTGTCAAGCTCCTCTTTCACCTGCCCCAGATACAGATTGATGTCGTTCCCTGGTTGTTTCGGTCCTTCAATTAGCATACTCATGTGAATGTACTTCCTCTTCATGCAGAACCAGGGGGGAAGGTTGTACATCCACACAAACATAGGCCAGGTGCTATGTGTGCTTCTCTGGCTGCCAAACGGATTGACTCCATCGATGCTCGCGCCAGCACGATGTTCCTTGGATCGTTCCAAAATTCTAGGTCTTCGAAGTTCAACGCTTGCCACTAGCTCGCATCCTTAGGGTGACTCAGCATCTTGTCTTTTTTATCTATCTCCGGATCATTTGCGTCATCTTCTCGCTTCTTCTCCTCCCTAGCCGCGTGCCAACGCAGGAGCTTTGCTACCTTAGGGTCCACGAAATACCACTGCAGACGAGGAGTGATCAGAAAGTACCACACCACTTTTCGAGGAGCTTTCTTCCTCTTCTTGTATCGAGTGACGCCGCACACCGGACATATGGTAGACTCCGCGTGCTCGTCCCGATAAATGATGCAACTGTTCATGCACACAAGGTATTTCACGTGCGGTAAATCAAGAGGACACACGATTTTCTTCGCCTCCTCCAAACTGGTCGGGCACTTGTTCCCCTTGGGAAGACGTTCGTGCCAGAATGACATGTTCTCGTCGAAGCATGCGTCGGTCATTTTGTGTTTTACCTTCATCTCCAGAGCCATGAGCGTTACTTTCAGGCGGGTATCCTCGGGCCTGCATCCTTCATACAATGGAGTAACCGCGTCTAACTCAAGTTGATCCATCTTGGCTTTCTCCTGGGCGGCAGCTCTTGCGTTATCCGTTTGCTTGAGAAGCAGCTCTTGAATATGAGGGTCCTGCACCCAGCCCATCGATGGTCCAGCGTTGTCTGCTCCGCCGGCATCATCATCTTCATGATCATGCCCGTCGTCTGCTCCGGCATCTTCCTCATCATCATGTCCTGCATCTTCTACATGATGACTGTGTACAACATCACCGTCGTGATCATCTCCTGGCGATTCTTCGTCTTCTCGCCCGCCCGAGCCGTGGTGGTTGTCTTGCTGCCCTTCCTCATTTCTTGCCCGGCCCCCATGGACGACTTCGTAGTCATCTTCATCACCTTGCCACCGATAGCCATCCATGAATTCCGGGTCCGCAATAAGGCTCTTCAGCTTGCATCTTCGACACGGACATCTTATCTCCGTCTCGTTCTTTTGAAGCATCTCGACCTTCGCGGACCTCAAAAACCTATTCACGATGCCTTCGGTCATCATGCGGACCATGGTCGCTTGCGGGGTAGAGCAAAACGATATTTTAGAACCAAGAAAAAATTTGGCATGACTTTCCCTAAAAATAGGACCAAAAAGAATGCTTAATGCCAAAATTCTCGCCGAAACGAAAATGAATCAACATTCCGGCAAAATATTGGCAACTATCGCATTTCAAATACCGGTACACCTCCAAACACAAACACATATGCAACACCACAAACATATGCAACACCACGAACATACATAGATCTAGCTAGGCCATCAAAAGTGCATGTGCACATTGTTGTAGGGAGAACAACATAAATATAGCTTCCCCCCTTACTTACCTATCAAAACAAGGTAATTTAACCACTTAAATTGAATGAATCTATGGTGGAAATGAGGTGAAAAAGAGGAGGCACCCGAGACAAGGAGGAGGTGGAGAGAATGAAGTGGGGAGAAAGTGAGTGTGGGTAGGAGAGGCTGTCGAAAATATCTTGTTGCTGCCCACTTACTAATGGCGCACCAACTCTAAATGCGCCATTAGTAATCCAGGTTACTAATGGCGCACCTTCTGGTGGTGCGCCATTAGTAGTTTTGCAAAAAAAACATACTAATGGCGCACTGTCCCATAGTGCGCCATTACTAGTTTAAACTAGTAATGGCGCACGGTGGAACAGTGCGCCATTATTAGTTTTGCAAAAAAGGAATAAAAAATATAATAAAAAAAACAACATTAGTGGCGCACTTTCCGACAGGTGCGCCATTACTAGTTACAACTAGTAATGGCGCACTGTGTATGGATGCGCCTTTAGTATGTTTGGACAGGCGCACTAGTTCAAAAAAAATTGATACTAATGGCGCACCCTAGGCCTGGTGCGCCATTAGTAGTTTCAACTCTAATGGCGTACCAGAAGGTGGTGCGCCATTAGTATATACTAATGGCGCACCGCTTGTCGGGTGCGCCATTAGTGTCAATCCCATCTATAGCCCTTTTTCTAGTAGTGTATTTAATAAATAATTTATCTAGCCTATGTTTTGGTTGTGTTTTTTTGTGTTTAATTAGTGTTTGTGCCAAGTAGAACCGTTGGGAAGACTTGGGGAAAGTCTTTTTGATCTTGCTGTAAAAAACAGAAACTTTAGCGCTCACGAGAATTGCTGCCATTTTTATTGGAGAGTGATATTTAGTTAATTATTTTTGAATAGGATTAATAGATAAATTCCTCACGTCCAGAAATGTATGTTAGAATTTTTGGGTTCCAAAAGTATTCGAAACCAACAGATTACTACAGACTGTTCTGTTTTGGACAGATTCTGTTTTTCATGTGTTGTTTGCTTATTTAGATGAATCTATGGCTAGTAATAGAGTTTATGAACCATAGAAAAGTTGGAATACAGTAGGTTTAACACCAATATAAATAAAGAATGAGTTCATTACAGTACCTTGAAGTGATGGTTTGTTTTCTTTTACTAACGGAGCTCACGAAGATTTTCTTTTAAGTTTTGTGTTGTGAAGTTTCCAAGTTTTTGGTAAAGATTTAATGGATTATGGAACAAGGAGTGGCAAGAGCCTAAGCTTGGGGATGCCCAAGGCACCCGAAGGTAAAATCCAAGGACAACCAAAATCCTAAGCTTGGGGATGCCCCGGAAGGCATCCCCTCTTTCGTCTTTGTCCATCAGTAACTTTACTTGGAGCTATATTTTCATTCGCCACATGATATGTGTTTTGCTTGGAGCATCTTGTATGATTTGAATCTTTGCTTTTTAGTTTACCACAATCATCCTTGCTGTACACACCTTTTGGGAGATACACACATGAATCGGAATTTATTAGAATACTCTATGTGCTTCACTTATATCATTTAGAGCACGACGGTGGTTCTATTTTATAGAAATAATTGATCTCTCATGATTCACTTATATCATTCTGAGAGTCCTTTAGAACAGCATGGTAATTCACTTTGGTTATAAATTTTAAATGCTAAGAGAAGTTGGATGCTTGATATATGGTTTTGAGATATAAAGGTGGTAATATTAGAGGTGTGCTAGTTGAGTACTTGTGAAATTGATGAATACTTGTGTTGAAGTTGGCAAGTCCCGTAGCATGCAAGTATGGTAAACGTTATGTGACAAATTTGAAGCATGGGGTGTTCTTTGATTGCTTTCCTTATGAGTGGCGGTCGGGGACAAGCAATGGTCTTTTCCTACCAATCTATCCCCGTCGGACCATGTGCGTAATGCTTGGTTTTGATGACTTGTAGATTTTTGCAATAAGTATGTGAGTTCTTTATGACTAATGTTAAGTCCATGGATTATACACACTCTCACCCTTCCGTCATTGCTAGCCTCTTCGGTGTCGTGCATTGTCCTTTCTCACCTTGAGAGTTGGTGCAAACTTCACCGGTGCATCCAAACCCCGTGATATGATACGCTCTATCACACATAAGCCTCCTTATATCTTCCTCAAAACAGCCACCATACCTACCCATTATGGCATTTCCATAGCCATTCCGAGATATATTGCCATGCAACATTCCACCATTCCATTTATTATGACACGCATCATCATTTTCATATTGCTTTGCATGATCATGTAGTTGATATTGTATTTGTGGCAAAGCCACTGTTCATAATTTTTCATACATGTCACTCTTGATTCATCGCAATCCCGGTACACCGCCGGTGGCATTCACATAGAGTCATATTTTTTTTCTAAGTATTGAGTTGTAATTCTTGAGTTGTAAGAAAATAAAAGTGTGATGATCATCATTAGAGCATTATCCCATGTGAAGAAAGGATCATGGAGACCATGATTGCCCCACAAGCCGGGGAAGAGACTCCGGACGAAAAAAGAGAAAAGAGGCAAAAATAAAATAAAATAAAAGAAGGCCCACATAAAAAAAGAAAAAAATATAAATGAGAGAAAAAGAGGGAAGGGACAATGTTACTATCCTTTTTCCACACTTGTGCTTCAAAGTAGCACCATGATCTTCATGATAGAGAGTCTCTTATTTTGTCACTTTCATATACTAGTGGGAATTTTTCATTATAGAACTTGGCTTGTATATTCCAATGATGGGCTTCCTCAAATGCCCTAGGTCTTCGTGAGCAAGCAAGTTGGATGCAGACCCACTTACTTTCTTTGATGAGCTTTCATATATTTAGCTCTAGTGCATCTGTTGCATGGCAATCCCTACTCCTTGCATTGACATCAATCGGTGGGCATCTCCATAGCTCATTGATTAGCCGCGTCGATGTGAGGCTTTCTCCCTTTTTGTCTTCTCACGCAACCTCAATCATCATATTCTATTCCACACATAGTGCTATGTCCATGGCTCGCGCTCATATATTGCGTGAAAGTTGAAAGAGTTTGAAAAGGATAAGTATTAAACAATTCCTCTGCTTATCATCGGGGTTGTGCATGATGAGACTATTTTGTGTGACGAAAATGAATCATGGCCAAACTATATGACTTTGTAGGGATAAGTTTTCTTTGTCTATGGTATTTTGATAAGACATAATTGCTTGATTAACATACTTGCAGTATTACTATTTTTATGTAAACAATAAACATTTATCTTGAATCTTTCGGATCTGAACATTCATGCCACAATAGAGAAAATTACATTGAGAAATATGTTAGGAAGAGTTCCACATCAAAAATTCTATTTTTATCATTTACCTACTCGAGGATGAGCAGGAATTAAGCTTGGGGATGCTTTATACGTCTCCAATGTATCTATAATTTTTGATTGTTCCATGCTATTATATTATCTGTTTTGGATGATAATGGGCTTTATTTTACACTTTTATATTATTTTTGGGACTAACATATTAACCGCAGGCCCAACCCAAATTGTTGTTTTTCTGTCTATTTCAGTGTTTCGTAGAAAAGAAATATCAAACGTAGTCCAAACGGAATGAAACCTATGGGAACGTGATTTTTGGAACAAACGTGATCTAGAGGACTTGGAGTGGACATCAAGAAACGAACGAGGCGGCCACGAGGTAGGGGTGCGCGCCTACCCCCCTGAGCGCCACTACTAGGAAAAGGGCTACTAATGGCGCACCAGTTTTGCCTACTAATGGCACATCACTGGTGCGCCATTAGTATCACGCCACTACTATTTTTTACTAACGGCGCACCACTGGTGCGCCATTAGTATAGGCCACGGTGCGCCATTAGTATAGGCCACTGGTGTGCCATTAGTATAGGCCACTGGTGCGCCATTAGTATTTTTGAATTTTGAAGGCGGGAAAATAGTAGTGGCGCACCGTCTAACCCCCACCGTGCACCATTGCTATTTTTGAATTTTGAATTTGGATCTGGATCGTGATTTTTTTGCCCATTTTTTGCTCATTTTTTGGCACGATATTATTTCAAATTTTGTTCCTGTTTTTGGATCTTGTACGTTCTTTTGCCGTGTTCTTTTGTTGGAGAGGAGTTCGCCGGAGAGGAGGAGGAGGAGGTCACCGGAGAGGCGCTCGCCTACATCACCGGAGAGGAGGAGGAGGAGTTCGCCGGAGAGGAGGAGGAGGAGGTCGCCGGAGAGGAGTTCACTGGAGCATCGGAGAGGAGGAAGGAGAAACCATGAGGGGATGGGAGGAGAGGAGGGAGGAGGAGCTCAACGGAGAGGAGGGAGGAGAAACCGTGAGGGGAGGGGAGGGGAGGAGAGGAGGGAGGAGGAGGTCGCCGGAGAGGAGGAGGGTAGTATGGTGGAGGAGAGAAGGGAAGATGGAGTGGAGGAGAGGAGGAGATGGAGTGGAGGAGAGGTGGAGTGGAGGAGAAAAATGAAGGAGGAGAGGACCACGCCCAGCCATATATATGGCATAGTAATGGCGCACCGCGGGCAGGTGCGCCATTACTAACTTTTTTTTTGATTTATTTTGAATTTTGAAGGAGGGAAGATACTAATGGCGCACCATGGGCAGGTGCGCCATTAGTAACTTTTTTTTTATTTTTTTGACTTATTTTGAATTTTGAAGGCGGGAAGATAGTAATGGCGCACCATGGGTAGGTGCATCATTAGTAAGTTTGATTTTTTTTGAATTTTTTTGCCTCTCTAGATCTTAAAAGCCCCGTATCTTTTTTTCTGTTAGGTTTTTGAGGATTTTGAAAATGTTTAACGTGGTTCCCCAGTTAAATTCGGATGTAACTTTTCGAGTAGATGATTTTTCATATAAAAAACTTTTTCATCCGAGTTCGTACGCAAAAGTAATGCCCATTTTACAAATTCTCAAGAGATTTCGCAAATAAAGTTGAAATTCATATTTGTAAATTTTCACAATAACTAGACCACATATCACATGGGCAACTTATTTTCTTTTATTTTTTTGACATTTCCATCATTTTTGTTTATTTTTTTTTAAACTGAAAAGGCGGTCCATAGGGTGGGGGGTGCATTCGGTGGAAGTGGTGGCCAAGTTACTAATGGCGCACCGTGGGGGTGTTGCGCCATTACTAGTTCACCTAGTAATGGCGCACCACTCCCACTGTGCGCCATTAGTAGTTTTGGAAAAAAAATTAAAAAAACTTTTGTTACTAATGGCGCACCGTGGGAGTGGTGCGCCATTACTAGTTCAACTAGTAATGGCGCACCACTCCCACGGTGCGCCATTAGTGGATGTGGTGCGCCATTAGTATTTGCACACTAATGGCGCACCAACACATGGTGCGCCATTAGTATATAGTAATGGCGCACCACATGTCTGGTGCGCCATTAGTGTCAATTCCATCTATAGCCCTTTTCCTAGTAGTGCGCGCCCTACCCCCTCGTGGCTCAACCGACCTACTTCTTCCTCCTATATATGTTCACATACCCCGAAAACATCCAGGAGCACCACAAAACCCTATTTACAACGCCACAACCTTCTGTACCCAAGAGATCCCATCTTGGGGCCTTTTCCGGAGCTCCGTCGAAGGGGGCATTGATCACGGAGGGCCTCTACATCAACTCCATGGCCCCTCCGATGATGTGTGAGTAGTTTACTTCAAACCTTCGAGTCCATAGCTAGTAGATAGATGGCTTCTTCCTCTCTTTGGATCTCAATATAAAGTTCTCCTCGATTATATTGGAGATCTATTCGATGTAACCTTCTTTTGCGGTGTGTTTGTCGAGATCCGATGAATTGTGGGTTTATGATCAAGTCTATCTATGAAAAATATTTGAATCTTCTCTGAATTCTTTTATGTATGATTGGTTTATCTTTGTAAGTGTCTTCGAATTATCTGTTTGGTTTGGCCTACTAGATTGATATTTCTTGCAATGGGAGAAGTGCTTAGCTTTGGGTTCATTCTTGCAGTGCTCGATCCCAGTGACAGAAAGGGAAAAGACACGTATTGTATTGTTGCCATCAAGGATAAAAAGATGGGGTTTACATGATATTGCATGAGTTTATTCCTCTGCATCATGTCATCTTGCTTAAGGTGTTACTCTGTTCTTATGAACTTAATACTCTAGATGCATGCTGGATAGCGGTCGATGTGTGGAGTAATAGTAGTAGATGCAGGTAGGAGTCGGTCTACTTGTCACGGACATGATGCCTATATACATGGTCATGCCTAGATATTCTCATAATTATTCGCTTTTCTATCAATTGCTCGACAGTAATTTGTCCACCCACCATAATACTTATGCTATCTTGAGAGAAGCCACTAGTGAAACCTATGGCCCCCGGGTCTATTTTCCATCATACAAGTTTCCAATCAATTTTATTTTGCAATCTCTACTTTCACTCTATATCATAAAAATACCAAAAATATTTATCTTATTATTATCATCTCTATCAGATCTCACTCTTGCAAGTGGCCGTGAAGGGATTGACAACCCCTTTATCGCGTTGGTTGCGAGGTTCTTATTTGTTTGTGTAGGTACGAGGTTACTCGCGCGTGGTCTCCTACTGTATTGATACCTTGGTTCTCAAAAATTGAGGGAATTACATACGCTACTTTACTGCATCACCCTTTCCTCTTCAAGGGAAAACCAACTATCCTGTGGTGCAATGTTTACGATGCATACTTTATCAGAAACAGTTCATGGTTGCGAATCGTGTACATAAGGCAACTAACACAAACGTTTAGTTTGCCTGCACCGTTTTTGATATTGCCTGACGTCACACATGGTTTGCAAACGGCAACTGTGTGCATGCTTGCACACCTTTCCTCTCTGTGAACCGTCTCGAATTATGGGGCATATCGCAAATGTTTGTGTTTTACCAACCATGTGCGCCGTAACAACCTAGAGAGCGTAATTTCACCCTAATTTAGTTGTTGCTTTTCCAAGTTGTACCGGATTTGGATTTGAATTTGAAGGTATGCTACAGCTTTATTTATATCCATCATGTTCAAACAACCAATGCATTATTCGATTCATAGATACATATGTTCAAGAATTACATAAGAACCAAATAAAGAATGACGAACCACAGTTGTATACTTGTACTATTAAATACGGTAAAGAAAGAGGCGAAATATATTCTGGTTGTTGAATAAGGTGAAGCGGAATGCCCATATTGTACCCTCCTCCATGCCGAAGGCACGCACGACTCTAGTCCAACCCCTTGTGATGTCCAACCGCCCATCCTTCACGGTCTTCATGAAAACATCTAGATAATCATCGTGTTATTGTAGAAATAATTTAACCTTTGAATGCCCACCAATCATGTAGTTTGAGAGGTAATCTTGAGTAAACTGCTTTGGCAACCACTACAAAGGAAAAAGATTCAGACGTTGTCATCTGACACAACTCATTATGGGTAGTAAAAAGAAGGCTGCAGAGTTCTTACTTACCATCCTGCAGTTCGCTGTTGTCTTGGATAAAGTGTAAACAAATAGTTTAATTGCCATCTTTGGACCCATTTTACTAACAATCTTTATCAGCTTCCACACTTGATGATGGTTCATCGATATCTCATTGCCCCATCCGTAGAAAGGGTCGAAGCATGGATCTTTACAAATGACATATGTACCTAAAAGCACCAAGTTAATATTATAAGCTATACAGCAATTGCACAATGATGTAGCACAACACAATTTTATAATATGTCTATATACATCTGTATGTGGTAGTCCATTTGAAATCTCTAAAAAGACAAATATTTAGGAACGGAGGGAGTATCTTATAACAACCAATATACTCACATTTTAGATGAATTAATATCTTATATTATGGGCCGGAAGGAGTTTAGTGCATTCTTACAAATTATCAGCTGATTAACTGCTGCTGTATCCAGAGGTTACAATTAGTTTGAGCTAGTTCAGGCTCAAATAGCCCTAAAGTACATCTAAACACGAGGGCTAGTTGGAGCTAGTTGCATCTATAACCCACCCAAAAAAACTATCCAACCCAAGAGGTGCTAATTGGAGCTAGTTCCCCTAGTGCATTTATTGTCAATCTAACCCTGCCATCCAAACAACTCTTTGGATGGAGTTAGTTCAGGGTTAGTAATGAGCTAGAAACTAACTCTAACCTCTAGCTAAGTTGAGTATCCAACCAGGGTTGTGTTGTTGTTGTTGTTGTTCTTGCTGCTGCTCTTCTACGTATATCTAGACATCATTAGAACATTAATGTAACACTCTTCCTTGTTGCTATGTAGCCTAGGATTGCATATTTAGACATTAATTATAGTGCATGTTGCTATGTAGCCTCAGATATATTACATATGGCCCTAGTTAACGTAACGATAAATGGGTTACTGATATATGTAGTTAAAAGTCCGATTCACCAATTAGTCCCTTATCAGCCGCTGGCCTATATGGTACCAGCTACCGATATCCTGAACAGTTAGCAGATGTAAGAAATGGGATGAAACTAACCTCGATGGAAAACATAAGTCATTCCCAAAATTGTCCTGTGTAGGTACATCAAGAAGCATGTTAAGCACAATAGTTCATACTTGCAGATATCACTGTTCAAGATATCTTCCGATATTCCGATAAATCGGCCGGTTTATCGCTTATAGGTGTCTGACCGATAAGATAAATCGGTCGATAATTTAGCCGATATGGCGATAAATCAGCCGATATGCCGATAAACTGGCCGATTTACCCCTTATCATGGGTCGACCGATAAGTTCCCGATAAGCGATATCCCCAACATAGGAACATACAGAACCTCACATTGTGAATAACTAGAATAAACAAGGCATACTAGGAACAACCAAAGATAGCATTACAAACAACCGAACAATCAAAAAACTTTAAAAGAGGCATATGCTAGCTATAACAAGCTTAATAGCAAGCAAATATATGCATTCCTATCGGTATGTTTAAAAATAGATTGATGAAATGTACTACACAGTAAATAATTGCATATATAGAGCATCACATTGTGAATAACTGAAATAAACAAGGCATACTACAAACAACCAGATATAGCAATTAAAACTAGACATATTCTCACTACATAACAAAAGGGACTTGACAAAACAAATCAAGGGTTCCCCCTGTGAAGAGGCACGACAAAACAAATCATGGGTTTCCTCACTAGTTACAGATGCGCTCGATCCCGTGGGAAGAGCACAGACCCTGGATGCGCTCCATGTTGTCGCAGATGGGCTCCTTCCTCTTGGAAGAGCACGTTATAGGGTGCCCTCCCTGATGCCGTAGACGGGCGCTTTCCCCTTGGAAGAGCAGATGGGCTCTCCCCTTGGAAGAGCCAGAGAGGGTGCCCTCCTCGTGGTCGTCGTTGATGAGGTCTGACTGGGAAGATGTGGATCCCAAGCCACCATCACAGAACGTGTCCTTCAGAAATGACAAAAGGGGCTCGATGGCGATGTAGAATGGCAAATTGTTGACAACGAGTGAGAGGAGATCAGCGACGGGGCCATGGATGAGATCGACAGCGGTTGAACTCGAGGGGTTGGGTGTGGGCCACTTAACCTGTGACATAGCCTGCCTCAGGCCATTCCTGTCGATGACCTCGATGTCGTAGCCGGCGGACGAGACATGCCCGCATACTCTAGCCCGCTACTTGAGTGCCTGCCACCAGTAATGGTCGTCAGCTTCCTCGGCGACGTCGGGCAAAGAGACCGCTATACACCTCGTTTGTTCCAGTCGCTCCTCGAGCTCCACGGCAAGCGTAGCCGGGCTTAGGCTGCGACGCACTAGACTGGGGGATGGGGATCTGTGGGAAAGGGTGCGTTTGGCAGGCATCATCTAAGGAAGTCAGGGCACCCTGGGTATGGAGATCGGTGGGTAAGCCGCACGGGCAGACCGGCAGATGTTGACAATGGAGGCCTTGCGGCGGCGGCAGGGACCTTGCTAGGGTTTTGAGCGAGGGATGCAGTGTGTGTGTGTGTGTGCGCACGCCCGAGGAGGTTTTGGTGTGTGTGTGTGTGGAGGGGGCTGGGTGTTTGAGGAAATGACGCGGGTACTGAAAATTTTACTATACGGGAGTCAAATGCGGGATTGAAATGCCGGGCTATTGAAATTTTTGATGATAGTGCATGGAACATGGTCCGGAGATAACAACTGTGTGTTACGAAACAAAAAAAACCTCGAGGTGGGCAGAT
The DNA here is from genome assembly GCF_018294505.1 of Triticum aestivum. Classification (NCBI taxonomy): domain Eukaryota; kingdom Viridiplantae; phylum Streptophyta; class Magnoliopsida; order Poales; family Poaceae; genus Triticum; species Triticum aestivum. The sequence continues at coordinate 524,947,173 of NC_057803.1, read as the reverse complement.
ATTTTCTAGGGATGCAGGCGGGATTGGGAACAAGAAACATCCCACACAATCCAGAGATAATAACCGTGTGTTATGAAATAGAAAAAAGTCAAGGCGGGCAGATATTTTTGAGAGGGGGAGCCTCATGGAGCCCAATGTACTGTGCGGATGTGTGCGTGACAGGTGCACCGGCATGGCACATAGTTAGTTTGAGTGAACCATGTATGTTGTGTCATCCGACTTATCTAATGTTCATAAATTTGGCAAAAAATGACGCGGGAGAGGGTCAGAACACGAACACACTTGCATGTGGACCAAATTTATGTATCAGAAGGGTGGTTTGATTTTAAAATACCAAATGCAACTTCAATGTGGCACCTCTCTTGCAAAGCGCACTGTATTGCTAGCCCCCCACCCCCTCGTGTCGGCACGAAGGGAATCCTAAGCTATGAATGCATGCCTCCTCCCCCCCAACCGAGGTTCACCCAAGCAAAGAGCGAAGTAGCTAGCAGCCTCCTCCTCCCTTGTGTCGACATGAAGGGAATCCTAAGCTATGAATGCATCCCCAACTAAGGTTCATTCACCTAGAAAAGTGTGAAGTAGCAAGCAGCCCCCTCCCTCGTGTCGGCACGAA
>NC_057803.1:524861104-524946036 GCF_018294505.1 Triticum aestivum | reverse complement strand
GAATGCATGCCCCCCAACCGAGGTTCACCTAGCAAAGTGCAAAATCGCAACCCCCCCCCCACACGCACTTTCAGTCGATGGGCCAGAGAGGCATACATCTCACCAAAATGGATCGTAAAACGGACCAAGAATAATCCACCTTGGTCATACAACCTCTCTCTTGTTGTTGCTCAAAGTGATGGCCTTCCATGCGACCCCGGGGATGGGCTAGCTCGCCCATAATCACGCAAGTAGCTAGTCCCCGAGGACAACCACTGCATGCATGTGGCCCAAACATATGTATGGAGAGGTGTGTTTTGAGTAACAATGGAACAACTTTGATGTGGCACCGTGATTTCGAAGTAGAAATCCCCAGACCGAGTGAGGGTTAGGTTGACGATGTATATGTATCTTACACCACACTTCAAGCCAACGACAGGGATTCATGCATGCATGCGTGCATAATATATGCGCTCAAACTTAATTAGGTCTAAATCTCACCATGACATATACTATGATGACACGAACCAAATGAAGAATCCACCATGGTAACCTATCTTGTTGTTGGTCAGATGATCATGGATGCCCACATGGGCCCACGAATATATAGGCTTGTCGCCGATAACCACGCGAGGGAGTGTATGGTTCGAAGGCAACCACTACATGCATATGTATGGAGGTGATGCATGCATGGATGTTTGAACACACAACATTGATATGGCGCGTGTGTCAAAAATCATACACTAGGTCCCCACACAGAGCGAGATCGATTCATGATGTGTCGTTGTATTAGCCTCTATGACATGATGGGAGGGATTCATGCGTACACATGCATGTGTGTGTGATCAAGCTATATCATGCATGTCATCCCAGAGCAAAAATAATAATCCCCTCCTACGTCAAATTAACATCTCTTATTGTTAGGCAAAAAGTAGTGATGGACAAAGTGGGCCCACAAATAGAAAGCATCGATATCGCTGATAACCGATTAAGTGGGTGCGAGACGACAACCACCACCGCTTTGCATGTGGGCCAAACATATATATATATATATATATATGTTGAATACCCAAAATGCACAACTTTGATGTGCCACATGCCTCAAAAACTGTAAACCATGCACCCACACAGCACGAGGTTCATATCAAGCATACTACATATGATGGTCCCCTTCCCCCCTCTTCACCGCATACTATATTCTCTTGCCGTAATATATGTAACCCAAAATAATCCTCCTCGATGGTGAAATTAATTAACCTCTCCCGATGTAGGTCAAAGTGATGCATCCATGCATCAACGATGGCCTCGTGGGCCCACAGATGGAAGAGTCACATGTGAGTGTCCTAGCTAGGATATGCATGTGGCCCAAAAATGTGTTGTGTGATGTTTGAATAACCAATTTCACAATTTTGATGTGGCACGTGCCTGGGAAACCAAAAAGTCTCAACACTGAGCGAGGTGTACTTGTTCACAAACACGTACGTATAGTATATATGCTAGTCCCTCCCACCTCTTCGACGCGTACTATATACCACCATAACACAAACAAAAAAGATTCTATCTTACTAGTAAAATTAACCTCACTGCCGGTTGTTCGTCAAAGTGGTGCTGGACGACCTCGCGGGCCCACAGAAAGCGTCACACACGAGTATCGAGTGACATGTAGGACAACCATCGACTACATGCGGCCAAAACATTTTTGTATGTCAGGGTTGTGTAATGTTTTAAATAAGGAGTTCACGACTCTGATGTGGCACCGGCCTGCCTAACAAAACGGCCAACCCACACGGTGGCTCACAACCTGTAGTGTACTGCGAGCCACCCGCCACCCCCAGATGCACACAACCACACACACACCGCGAATTTACCGCAACTACGATGCATGTTAAATTAATTATCCCGCGGTGAACATACATGTTACGAAATGAGGGATGTTTTAATTTCAAAAAAATCACAGAGATCATTAAGACGTTTTAGTACATTGATTGATTGATTTTCTATGGGTATAATGTGCAAAAATCAAATTTGAGCTACATGCACATGTGACAGTGCACCTAAATGGATTACAAAAACACATGTGTCTCACTAGGTGCATGTTTACTCCCCGTGTAACAAATTTCAGACATTGAGAATCTTGATTTTTAAATTCTAGTACATCCAAAACTTATTTGAAGTTCATGAAACTTATCATGTTGTCATATGGACGCCAATACAAAGTGGCATTCTACTTTTTTTGGTCAAATTTGAGACTAGTTTTGATGTAATCTTTATCTAATTACAGACGGGAGATTATTAATATTAGGAACCAATATCCCAAACGGATTATTTATTTGAACCGTGAGCGTTAGACCAATAATGTATATGTGCCATGCTCCGGTTAAGCAATAAAGAAGCAGCATTAATCATCCAAATAGAAAAACAATATGTGTGCCGCCACATGACCCATGTGGCATGCGAGCAGGCGTGAGTTGACGGGACACATCCGGCCCGCAGGTACATCAGGAGGCATGCGTGCAGGTGTGTGAATTGACGGAGGTGTGCTCGCTGCGCAGTGTCATCGGGAGGCGTGCAAGAAGTTGTGTGAAACTTTGGTAGGCATGCCAGCAGTCCGGTGCGCAGGCTCACCGGGAGGTGAGCCATCGGTTTGACCGTCGCCCGCCTCTCTCCCACAACTCACACTACTCCATATTAATGGTGAGCCCGAGCGGCCGCATCCCTATCCTCTATACGCACACACAATCCTCTCTCTCCGCTTGCATCCTCAACACCGCTCTCAGTCCTCTAAGCCGTCAGTGTATGAGGATGCCGCCGAAGCGCCTCATCGGAGGGAGTGGCGACGTTGGGGCTGCTAAAGCATCGGAGCACGTCATGAAGATGGAGACAGAGGTTGCTGTCACCGCTGGCGAGTTATCGCTGCACACTGAAGTCATTGACGGCGTCGAGCTTTCAAGCCGGAGGCGGAGTTCCACACCGACTCCGACGACCACTCCAGCGATGACTCTGACGACCACTCCGGCGATGACAGACAGCTAGTTAGTCATCTATACCCATTTATGTGTCAAATAGATCATAGGGTTTCCCTGGTTACTCCTTCCTCCCCCCTTTTGGAATAGAAATCCTATGGTTATGTTCTCCCAATCCATCAAATCTGAGTAAGTTTTGTTAGATCCATGTAGTGTATTGATTGTTTGAATGGTACATGTGATAAGTGATTAGTTGCTCCATCTGTGCAAATGATTTCTGCTAGTAATCCAACTAGGGTTAGTGTTCGTGCTAATAATTCCTAGCCGGGGCATGACAATTGATTTTCAATGACCTACATACATTTGTGCCATTATTTTCTTCAAGATTGGTCTGTACATAGACGACTGCACTTAAAAATCGAACCATAATCTCTGGATATGTATAAATAAATAGCCATAAGTTCCTAATCCTACTTCATGACATGTAATCATTGATTTGATGCCAAATTTGTTTTACTATTTGTATAGGTGATGTCTGACGATGTGGACAGCGAGGATGAAGATGTCCAGAGGAGGTACAACAGGCAAATCCTGAGGGAACTTTATGCGGGAATGCATAACAGGCGTATTAGGACTTGGAACGGCGGCTATGGATGCCCATTTTGCAACCAGAAGCTTCATGACGCGTATCTAAGTGTTCTGGTGCACGCAAGAGGATAGGTCGTTGGCTCCTTCAAGTAGAAGTATTATCGCAGGGTGGCGCACAACGCGTACGCTGAGTACCTGGAGAAGCTTCAGGATCATGCCGGCTTGTGAGATGAGATGTGGGATGGATGGAACTGTATATGTACGCTTGAGTATGCTTAATATTGTTGAACTATGTACTACTTATGGTTGAACTATGCTTATCTACGTGTACGCTTATTATCTATGTTTGAGTATGTTGAATATTTCGCCAAATTTTGGTAAAAATTACAATGGGGGACCAATAAACCAGGACAGAGGTAGTACGTCAACCACACACAGTTCCCAAAAATTGAACTGTGTGCAATGACTTTCATTTTGCCTCCTGCGTCAATCACACACGGATCGCTCTAGCAAACCGTCGCCCCCAAAATTCTTTGTGGGAAAGAAAACCCTCACCACCCAATTCAAAAAAGAAAAAATAAAACCCTCACCATTCCCACGTCACAAAACCCTCACCCCGCACGCCACCCCCTCGGCCCCTCCGGTACGTTCCCCATTCACACCTATACAAGCTCCTCCGCGTCTATGACATGGCACCGCCTATCGCGGCGGTAAACACTTAGCTCGATGCCTGCCACCGCCTCCAGGCTGCCAGCAAAGGCCATTGCATTTCACCACTTCTGCTTGCCACCGCCTATCGCCATCGACTTTCTCGACGCTTCTCGTGGTCGACCCAGCTCCGCTCGGTTGGGGAATCTTCCGTACTGAGGGTTCTTTCTCATGGACGACAATGTAACTAGTTTAACGAGATATTATCTCATCTCTTACCCCAGTTCATCTACCTCCTTTAATCACCCAGCAAAAATCACTGTGAATTCATTTTTATTCGAGCTGATTTGAGGGTTCTCTTTCATTCATAGAATGTACAGTGCTCCGACACTACAGGACTTTGTGATCGCCGCTGGAGATTCCATCTCTTTGTACCAAATAACTTGAGCACGCGCGCCGTCTGTTCAATGTCACCCTAAATCGATTGTCATGTCCTACTTTCCTGAACATATTGTAAATATTGCTACATTCGGATAAAAGGTGCCACATGCACCATATACGCCAAAGGGGATTTTTGCCTCTTCTTTTTATATTAGGAAAATTAATGATGTATTGTTCTTTCGATTACTCTCATTTTTCCAGGACATCATGTTTACCCTATCTGTTTAATTATAGATTTTTGTTATTAGATTTCAACTATTGTACAGTTCTTTCAATTTGGGCCCATATTTGCATGTTACCATATTTTCTTTAACAATCCTACCATTTTCTCCATAACATCCCTCGCTATGCAACAACTTATGTAGTGCACAATTTTCCCCTTTACATACATGAAGGCTCCATGGATGTCATACTGCACACAAACCATGGATTTACAATCGTTGCTACTGTAATACTTGATGAACGTGGTGACTCCTATTTTGGCACTGGCTTTTGGAATGAAATTGGAAAGTTTTATGTACTGAAAGCTGGCACTAAATTGCACTGCACATAAGAGGGCCTGGTCATGAGATATATGATAACTTCCCCGACAAAATCATCGGTCCAGACTTTGTTTGAAGTAAGTTTTCTTTTCAACTATCTCCATATGTTGACTTACCCTGCAATGTCAAATGAATTGTGTAGTATTTAAGCAACCAATTGTTATTCCCTTTTCTTAGTATATTCCTACCTAATAACTTCTAGTTACCAATACACTTTTATATTGCCCTATTTTAACAAAATATTCCATGTACTCCCATTTCTATGAGAAAGCACCGCTGACAAGGAGACTCCGAAGGTGGAGAACGGGCTGCCAACAAGCGGTGGCGGAGCGAGCTAGAACCGGAAGCGACTCCAGCAGGCCCGCTCTTATTCTACCACGACTGAGGCACCTCAAACTCATCGCCGTATGCCTCTCAAAGGGTGTCGGTGCCAAAACCGGCGGATCTCGGATAGGGGGTCCCGAACTGTGCGTCTAAGGTGGATGGTAACAGGAGGCAAGGGTCACGATGTTTACCCAGGTTCGGGCCCTCTTGATGGAGGTAATCCCCTATGTCCTGCTTGATTGTTCTTGATGATATGAGTATTACAAGAGTTGATCTACCATGAGATCGTAGAGGCTAAACCCTAGAAGCTAGCCTATGGTATGATTGTATGTTGTCCTATGGACTAAACCCTCTAGTTTATACAGACATCGGAGGGGGCTAGGGTTACATAGAGTCGGTTAAAGGGAGGAGATCCACATATCAGTATTGCCTAGCTTGCCTTCCACGCCAAGGAGAGTCCCATCCGGACACGGGAAGAAGTCTTCAATCTTGTATCTTCATAGTCCAACAGTCCGGCCAAAGGATATAGTCTGGCTGTCCGGAGACCCCCTGATCCAGGACTCCCTCTATAGCCCCTGAACCAGGCTTCAATAACAATGAGTCCGGCGCGCAGTTTTGTCTTCGGCATTGCAAGGCGAGTTCCTCCTCCAAATACTCCATGGAAGATTTTGAACCCAAGGATAGTGTCCAGCTTTGCAAAACAAGTTCCACATACCACCGTAGAGAGAATAATATTTCCACAAATCTAATCTGCTAACACGTTTTGACAGCATGACATTATGTCATGGCCCGGTCATTATTCGAACCGTTTTTCTCAACCAGCACCGCACATATCATGAGGTGGTTTTCTTGACACGTCTTGTCAAAGCAGAGATCGTGTCCCCCTTATTATGGGATTCTCATCAATACGGACGTGGGTAACCCAACCGTGCCATCAATTACGGCATTTGGGGAATAAGTGATTTTACCAGGCAAGTGGGGAGGCGCATTGCCTCTTCCGCCCCTATAAAGGGACAAGGATTCACCCTTTTTTACCCATGCCTTCTTCCTCCTTGCTTACCCATTCTCGCACACTCGAGCTCCAGTGCCCAAGTTCGCGTCTTTCTTCTCAAACCACTCCAAGCATGTCCGGAGCGAGAGGCAAGTGGATGGTCTCCTCCGTCATGGAAGAGAACATCACAAAGTTACGGGAAACCGGATATCTGGCCGCAGCGCACCAGCTGTCAAATGCAGGGCAGCTCATCCCTACGCCCGAACCCCACGAGAGGGTAGTTTTTCTAACTCACTTCGTCCGCGGACTGGGACTTCCCCTCCACCCGTTTGTCCGTGGGATCATGTTCTACTACGAGCTAGATTTTCATGATCTGGCCCCTAATTTCATCCTCAACATCTCGGCATTTATCTTCGTGTGCGAGGCCTTCCTCCGCATCAGGCCCCACTTCAGCCTGTGGCTGAAGACCTTCAATGTTAAACTAAAGGTGGTGGTCGGCTAGCAAGCAGAGTGCGGAGGCGCGAAGGTGGGCAAAATGCCTAACGTCACCTGGCTCGAAGGCTCCTATGTGGAGACCATAAAGGGATGGCAATCGGGGTGGTTCTACATTACCGAGCCGCCCGACACCAACTGGGTGGCGGCCCCCAAATTTCGATCTGGAATCCCCACGCGGCTCACTTCCTGGAAAGAGAAGGGCCTGTCTTGGGGTTCTTCGGTAGAGCTGACCGGACTCCAGACCTGCATCAGGAACATGGTGAGCAAGAAAATCAAGCTCGTCAACACGGTCCAGGTCATACTCTTCCACCGGATTCTCCCGTGTCAATGACGGGCATTCAATTTGTGGGAGTTCGACCCGGCCCAGCACCAGACGTTGCTAGAGCTCTACGACACGACACACAAGGACATCTGGAGGTTGCTGTTCAAGGGTGCCGAGGTACCTCCTTCCCTCACTGAGGACCGCGGACTCAGCGCACAGCGCCATGCCAATCCGGTAAGCTTTTTATCTCACAGGGTATTTATTTGCCCCAGTTAAATGATGTGCGGGATCTAAGCTCCCATGCCATTAACAAGACTGGATAAAGACAACAGAACAGCTCGATTACCCAGCCCCCCTGCATGAATATCCCGGAGATGCTGGCCCCGACACCTTACGAGGTGCCAGTGAAGAAGACCAAGAAGAAGTCCACGGGTACCTGAAAGGGTCTCCGGCGCAAGGTTGTATCGGACTCATCGTCCGATGACTCTGACGTGCACTCCTCCCACGAAAACGAGGAGGAGGAGAAGGAGGAAAGTTCTCTCCCCCTAGCTGAGGGAGACAAGAAAAGGAAGGCCGGCCCAACCGGGGAGGCCGAAGCGTCCAAGAAGGGAGGGACCCTCCCTCCGGACTACTCCACGACGGCCGCCTACAGCGGCTACGAGTGGCTACCCAGGGTCAAGCCCCTGGCGAAGTCGTAAGTATCCGGACACCATAGTAATTCGTGGTATGTTTTATTGCACTACTTCTCCTCATGCCGAGCATGATTATGCAGTCCTTCCCGAGCTCATCTCGACATATCCTCGTTGAGCGGTTCATTGGACTCGTCAGATATGAACAATGGTTTTCTTCCGACCGCCTCCACCCCTCGCCCTACGGGCAACGTCGAGGTGTTGTCCCAAAAGGCACCGAGCCAAGGGGAGGTGGTCCTGGGAGAGCCTCGAGGCGTCCACACGGACCCTGGATACAAAGGAAGCAAAACTCCCCCGGGCTCCGAGTTCGGCCCCCAGCCGAACACTGCGCCGGAACCTTGGATGGTTCCAGACTCCGACAGGCGATCCCCCGTTAAGGGGGGTCAGCCGCCCGTGCCGGTGTCCCCTGTCCATCTAGAGGCACCGGACAACTTGCTGGAAGCGCTTCGCAGCGCTTCCATCGATGAAGAGCACTGCACTATCATGAGTGCGGTGATCGAGAAAGTTCAGTCCGCCAAAAACGGCTCACCGAAGCTTGCGCCAGCCTCCTAACAGGCTTTGAGGTAAGCAATCAAAATATAAGAAAATATTACCGCATATATAGTAGCCCCTGATGCTCTGTTCGGCGTTCGAGAAGAAAGGCCGAATAGAGGATCAAATGATGACTCAGGAGTCTAATTAGAATATGTCTATGTGTATGTGCAGGCTTCACTACTGGCCGCTGCCGCACGTACTGCGGAGGTCTCTGCACTGAAGCAGGACCTGGAGCGGTCCGAGAACAAGCTCGTCCTTACCAAGAGGCAGCTCGAGGAGAGCAAAGGTAAGCAATACCTTTGTCTACGCTTTGAAAAGAAGTTCGGTTGTAAAATAATAGGGTCATCATGAATTTTCTAGGGTCCACGACCGAAGTGGCGACCCTGAAGAGGGTGCTATTCGAGGCCGAAGACAAAGCGGCCAAGGAGCGCATCGAGCGGGAGAAGCAAGAAGCCCGAGTGGGAGAGGTGCAGCAAGAGCTCGAGGCTCTCGCCAAAAAACACGAGTCCTTGCAGCTTGACTCTAAGACATGAGAGACCGAGCTCGCGCAGGCACTTGAAAGCGCTCGGAGCGCCAAGGCTGAAGCCCACAACGCCCTTCAGGAGATTGATGCGGTGAAGAAGATAGCAGTGGGTAAGGCATTCATTATGCAAAGCAAGCATGTGAAGGAAACTTTCCTTTTTCTTACCCGAGTTCGGAGCTCTTTAGGAGCATTCGCAGATCTTCCCCGCAGTGTACTGGATGCCATGGAGTTTTACTGAGCTGAGGAGGGGAGCTCGACGGAAAAGTTGTTCTGGTCTCAGTATACTGGGACCGAACACCCAATGCCCTTGAGCGACCAGCTGAAGCAACTGGTCGAGCTTTACAAGGCGGCCGAACAAGCCATGAGGGGCCTTATAGTCTGGATGTGGCCCGACGAGCCCGTGTCCGGCAGCTACTTCGGTCTGGTGAGGCGGCTTTTGGATGCCTGCCCACAACTTGAAGTCATAAAGAGGTCCGTCTGCATCGAGGGTGCACGCAGGGCTTTTGCCCGGGCGAAGGTGCACTGGGCGAAGCTGGATGCCGTGAAGCTGGTGAAGGAGGTCCCACCAGAGTGCAAGGAGCATCGCTGCCCCGAGATGTATGACGAGAGTGTCCTGAAGGGTTGCCGCCTTGTGGCGGATGAATGTGCCAGGGACGTAATTTTTGAATGAACATGCTCATGTGATTGTGTAATGTGAAACAAGTTCATCTGCGCTATGCAACACTTTTTTAATTTAAAATATTACCTTTTGTGCGGCCGTTTATAAAATCTGAGAGTTTGCCAGTCGTCGGCTTCTGCCCCCATGTAACTAGTACTGGGGTGTTCGGGATAAACCTAAGCACTCTTTATCCCAATTTTGGGTCCTTCATGGGAGGTGTTCAGCACAACGAACCAGGCAACCGGAGTATAAGGCTTCATCATTCTCACTTAGCCATAGAAGTCTACAATTTTAAATCTTGGCGAAGCCCCTAGTATTCGGAAGGCTGAATTTGGGGCACTATACACGCCTAAGCCGGGCAAGGACGACTCCTCGCCCGAAGCGGAAAAAGTCTTTAAGGACTTGAGACCTGTTGAACAGCGACCAGTCTCTCGCCTTATCATGACAGTCAGTTTTCAGCTTTCTCTACTGAGGTGCTCGTCCAGAAGAACCGAGACACAATCGCAGTAGTTCTCCCACCGCTACCTTAGCCGATATAGCGGAACGTAAGGTACCAAAGCATGGGAGCCGGGAAAACCCAACTATTGACCCAAGACATGATTCGAAGCTGATGCATATAGTGCTATAAGTTCAGGGTGCCGCACTGTCAAAAGTGTTCGGACTTCTCGCGCCGTATTATGGGGTAAACGAAAGCCCCTAGCATTCTGATCGTACTCGAATGTACGGGTGCGGATTGTCGTAAATGGACATATAAGAAAAAAAAGATAAATAATGCAATAATAGACTAATGCTATGCATTGTTATTTAAATTCTTTGTCGCCGAGGCTGACCTTGTCTTCGAAGAGAGGCATGTAATTGTCCTCTTCTGGTTCTCCATCTGGAGCCTGCTCTGGAGGACTAGCTTGTTCATCTTCCTGCTCTACATCGTGCTGGAGGGGATTGTGGTTATCTTCGGCACTATCTGGAGTGTTATTATCTCCTGTGCTAGTATCACTATTTTGTTGTGGCGGGACTTAGAGCGGCGCCGCTAACGTCGGCGCTTCGGTTGCTTCTTGGAGGGGTTATCTTCTGCTGTCTTGTCACCATTGCCTTCTTTGGGGGTGTCCACCATGTATATATCATATGATGAGGTGGCGGTCCAGCGCCCTGTGGGCGGTGGTTCCTGTTCATCTCCTGCATCGTCGTCCATACCGTCGATGTCTTCGGAGTCAAAGTCGAGTATGTTGGTTAAATCGTCGATAGTGGCTACTAAGTGGGTGGTGGGTGGCAGCGAATTTCTTTGTCGTTCGCATCCCATTCTAGCCGGACATAGTTCCGCCAAGGTTCTCCTGACAAGGAGAGAGACCTTAATGAATTGAGCACATTGCCGAAAGGTGACTACCGAAAGATATCCGCAGAGGTGAACTCTATGATCTGCGCCCAGTCGGATTCGATGGGCGCAGATGCAGGCGACTTGGAGTCCGTGGCCGGAGACAAATCCAATGGTTCAGCTACACGGCTCTTGTAAGGGGTGAAGTCAGTATCCGGCTCTATCGCCACTGAGAGTGCGACCTATATGGTGGGGTCTATCCGTCCGCTCTCAGATGGCGCGATTTGCTCCGGATTGAAGGCCAGGGTAGTTGCAGATGCGATCTCCCGAACACTGTCCGATGGCAGAGTTACGTCATGCTCGTCGTGACTGTGCGGCGCACCTGACACAGGCTCGAATCCGTTGAACATCAAGTCTCCGCGGATGTCGACAGTGTAGTTCAAGTTTCCGAATCTGACCTGATGGCCAGGGGCGTAGCTCTCGATCTGCTACAGATGGCCAAGCGAATTGGCGCGTTGTGCGAAGCCGCCAAATGAAAAGATCTGCCCGGGGAGGAAAACCTCACCCTGTACTGCATCGAAAGATCCATCAAGCCTTACGGTGACGACACAGTGGAACTCTGAATGATAGCACCAATGTCGGTGTCAAAACCGGCGGATCTCGGGTAGGGGGTCCCGAACTGTGCGTCTAAGGCGGATAGTAACAGGAGGCAGGGGACATGATGTTTACCCAAGTTCGGGCCCTATTGATGGAGGTAATACCCCACGTCCTGCTTGATTATTCATGATGATATGAGTATTACAAGAGTTGATCTACCACGAGATCATAGAGGCTAAACCCTCGAAGCTAGCCTATGGTATGATTGCATGTTATCCTACGGACTTAACCCTTCGGTTTATATAGACACCGGAGGGGGTAGGGTTACACAGAGTCAGTTACAAGGGAGGTGATCCACATATCCATATTGCCTAGCTTGCCTTCCACGCCAAGGAGAGTCCCATCCGGACACGGGAAGAAGTCTTCAGTCTTGTATCTTCATAGTCCAACAGTCCGGCCAAAGGATATAGTCTGGCTGTCCAGGACTCCCTCAAACGGTGACATGGAGCGCCTGCTCCGTGGCTGTACTACACTCGACTACCTTCATCTTCAGGCGATCAATGGGTTGAGTACCTTCCACATCACCTCCATGACTCTCCGGACTATTTATGTGTGTTGCTGGTGCGGCAGGAAGACATCACAAGATGTGTCCCACGGTATGGTCATCCAGGACACACCTGCAATTGACAGATTACTTGTGGTTAATCAAAAAGGTCCAACAAGAATCAATGTCATTTCTACGCCGAAATTGACAGTGGTGGGCTACTCGTCTGACAAATGCTCCGAACTTGTTATGGGATCCACACCCGTTCAGGTACAACAGCCGCCTTCTAACTCTCCTTCTACAAATTAACATTATTTCTAATTTTGAAGACATTTGTTCGTCTATCATTCAGAAAATTATTCCGACAAGCTTTACCCCAAAACTGTGCACAATGAAGCTCTTGGCACTAGAATCTATCGGGTTCGACCTAGAGCAAGTTGTCAGTTTCCTGAGATGCTTTTCGTGCTTGGAGAGCCTATATATCGAGGTGATGTTCCTTTCATGTTAAATGTTAACCATAAGGGAGTTCAATTTGTGACACCTTTTTCCAAGTTTACAGTGACAATGTACTATGATTTCTGAAGGTTCTCTTGGACGATTTCAATACATACATGCCCCCCCCCCCCTCCATATTGGTTGCTTGATCCATATGGTTACAATCAATAAGTATTTCTTCTTAGGATTCATCTGTACTAGTTTTCTATGGGAACTTTTCATCCACTCCAACCTCTTGTGCAGAAGGCTACATTTTTCTAGAATGTAATCAAATGCCCATGTTAATCATGTCAGATCGAAGATGGCATGTTAGTGCATTTTACAAATCATGCAAACCAAATAGCTAGGCCTATAGTAATGTTCAAAACTGCATGTTGGCACTAACACATTTTCTTATTTTGCAGATAAGATTAGGCCCAGTGGTGGATAATGTGATACAATATGACAAGCACGTCGAATGCCTAGATCTGCATCCCTCAGAAATTACTTTGAACTCCTACTGAGGGACCTTACCGGAGATTATATTCGCTAGGTTCTTTGTTCTCAAAGAAAGGGTGTTGAAGCAAATGTGGTTGCCCTACATTTATTTCACAAAAATGAATGGACTGTTGATCAGGCTCCAAAAATGCTGAATTTCATTTTGGAACTTCAGATGATAGAGTAATCGGAAATCATCGTGTCAACCCCATACATGACTTCTCAGTGGCTGACCCCTTTGCAAAAATTGTGAGGTTTTGAAGCCAGACTTAGAAGCGGTGATATTAGTTTGAACCTCTCTGATATCCATATTCAGCGAATCAGCGCAAGTGTTTGCAGCTGATGAGATGAATTTCATTTCTAATATAAGTTTGAACCTTGTAATATTCGAATTTGAGCCATATAACTCTGGAATTTGAACCTTGTAACATTTCGAGCTTTTGTGGTACAATCATTGAAATGGAATCATATGAGACTCATATATTGCTAGCACTATTTTGACCTTAATATGCAATGGTCTTAAATTTTGTTAACCATTCTCAACTCGGTTTACCTTGTCGATCTCACAGCACACGATCTGTATAGCTAACTCGACTGCGATCTTCGACATTATTGCACACAGTTGGTTTCTTCCATCATGTGCACCATAGAGCATAGAATTAATTATCTCACTCGAGTGTCCATCATCACCCTTCTGTTTCACTTTGACCTCATCACCCAAAGGTTAACTTATGACCGAAGTTATTCCAGACACTTTGTTTTTACAAAGCTTTTTGCCAATAAACGCCCACAATTTATCCCTCTTCTAGCCAATGCGTGGCCAAACTAGCCGGGCGGGAAGCTTGCGCGGTAAATAGCACAGTAGCGCGGGAATAGGCTCACTGACGGTACATTTGGTGCCTCTTCGAGCCCACGCGTGCGGTGCGGTGTTGTCAAGCGTGCACTGGAATCCTCCGCTATGAACGTCGTGACAAGACGTGACGATTACAGGTCGACCGGCCCCCATTTATTACAGCGGCCATTTAACCTACCCTTGTGTCTCTTCAACCTTTCGATCGCGCCCCACCATTGCAAGCAGCACACCCAACACAAGAAATTCTTAGAGGGTATCATGCGTGGCTCCAATGGCGCTCCAAGCAGCACTTCACCATGCGTACCATGGTGGACACCCACAGAAGGTTCATGGACCTCTCGGTGGTGTACACCAACGACCCGGTCTGGGTGGAGCACTCCATACACATCATGGAGCTGTTGCTTGCCACGGAGAAGTACAAGGTGGTCGGGTTTGACCTTGAGTACACCCGCACTCGTGTCGGGTCTCCTCCCAAGGTCATCGTCGCCCAAATGTGCGTGGGCCACCACGTCCTCGTCTACCACTACTTCCTGGCCACAAGGCCTTGCGTGCGTTTCGCCAGGTTTGTCAACAGCCCCTACTACATGTTCGCTATGGTGGACATCACCAACGATGTAAAGACGCTCGAGAATTAGGGCATCGCCTGCGAGAATATTGTCGACATCCAGGGCCAATACATGATCTGGGGCAGCAAGGAGCATGAGAAGGACTCACTGGTTCACCTCGCCGAGGCCATCATCGACCCCTACTATAGAGACATGAAGCATTCGTGCAACAAGGACAAGCGTGCCTCGCACTCGGCATGGATGGAGAAACTCGACAAAGCTCACATCGTGTGTACGCAGCCAAGGAGGCATACACGAGCTACGATATGTACAGGCGGATCGTTGACATGAGGAAGTGTCTCCTTCCCCAAAACGGCCTGGGATCCAGCCGGGAGCAGCGCAATGGCAAGTGTCGTCACAAGAATAAGTAGATGATTAGATCCTCATTTCTCCTAGTTTAGTATGCATGTAATTGCTTTCTTTGGTGTGTGGAAATGTTATGTGTGTAGTCACTTGTGTAATTGTATGCTTAATTTGGTTATGCAATGCTGTCATTTTAAGTATACATGTTGATTCTCTGTAGATAGAGCGTAGATGTTGTGTGGACAAAGAAAATCACATCGCACACGGACTAAACAATGGAACCCGTTGGTGATGTTTTCATCAATCACTCACAATTGTATACCAGCAATCGTTTGCTCACAACACACACGGCTTGTTAGCAGTAATCCTCTGTGTTGTTATTGATCTTCGCACACATTTCCGATTACAAACCTGTTTGCCTCGTATCACACACATCTTGTTCATTTGAACTGTTTCTGTTCTCATTTCTCAATGCAAATAGTTCATCCGAGTGAACCGCATGCCGTATATCACACACACCTTTGATCTGGCTGACCGTTTCTTTTGTGTTGCCTAATCACTAATAGTTCATCTGATTGAACTGTATGCTGTACATCGCACACACCTTTATCTGGATGCCCGTTTCTTTTGTTCCTCCTCATTGCAAACGGTTAAGTGAACTGAACCATATGCCCTCAATCGCACACGCAACTAAAATCTGAACCGTGTTTGATGCATCCTCCATCACAAACGTATTGCAACTTTTTGACGGTTTTTTACACCACCGTTTGCGATTATGGCATCGCACACAGTTTCATCAAAGGGTCTCTGATCATAGTGTCACGTTAGCAGCATCCTGCAGTAGTGCAGTATGTTTGAAAATTCCTTCTAATTTACTGCACAAGGAATTAACTCGCACACAAGTACACAAAAATATGATTTTTCAAACCATTTTGGTTAGGCGGTGCAAGAAGATGTAGTTCAAATTTGAATTACAGTCATTAAATGGTTAGAAAATCACTTAAATGCCTTTAAAAGGTCAAATGACCCCTGATATTTTCCAAATTTTCACATGACAGTTGTTTTAGTGCATGTTAGACGTAGAAAAAAAATTGAAGGACATAAGAGGAAGCTATCTCCCGTTCGTCATCAAACATGCATTGTTCCCTCTCGGAACCACAAACCTTCTAGTGAGTTGCTCCAATTTGTGAGGGGTGTGTGTCCAAACCTTCGTCAAACATGCCAATTTCTTTACCACATCATCTTGGTGGCATGACATTACATCAACCAAGATTTCATGTTTTTCTGATCATTTTTTTATTTTTGGAATTAAAATGCCATATCACTCCATGCATACGTATCCATGTGTACATGTCGTGAGACCAATATGTTTGAAAATTCCTTCTAATTTACTACACACGGAACTAACTCGCACACAAGTACACAACTATGATTTTTTAAACCAATGTCTTTTAAAGGTCAAATGACCCCAAGAATTTTCAAAAATTTCACATTAGAGTTGTAGTAGTGCATGTTAGACGTACAAAAAAATTGAAGGTCGTAAGAGGAAGGTATCTCCCATTCATCATCACACATGCATTGTTCCCCCTCGGAACCATGAACCTTCTAGCAAGTTGCTCCGATTTGTGAGGGGTGTGTGTCCAAAGTTTTTTCAAACATGCCTGAGGGAGTCCTGGATTAGGGGGTGTTCGGATAGCCGAACTATACCTTCAGCCGGACTCCTGGACTATGAAGATGCAAGATTTAAGACTCTGTCCCATGTCCGGAAGGGACTTTCCTTGGCGTGGAAGGCAAGCTTGGTGATACGGATATGAAGATCTCCTACCATTGTAACCGACTCTATATAACCCTAACCCTCTCCGGTGTCTATATAAACTGGGGGGGTTTAGTCCATAGGATAACATACACATCAACAATCATACCATAGGCTAGCTTCTAGGGTTTAGCCTCTCTGATCTCATGGTAGATCTACTCTTGTACTGCCCATATCATCAATATTAATCAAGCAGGACGTAGGGTTTTACCTCCATTGAGAGGGCCCGAACCTGGGTAAAACTTCGTGTCCCTCGCCTCCTATTACCATCCGGCCTAGACGCACAGTTCAGGACCCCCTACCCGAGATCCGCAGGTTTTGACACCGACATTGGTGCTTTCATTGAGAGTTCCTCTGTGTCGTCGCCGTCAGGCCCGATGGCTCCTACTATCATCAATGGCGATGCAGTCCAGGGTGAGACCTTCCTCCCCGGACAGATCTTCGTCTTTGGCTGCTTCGCACTGTGGGCCAATTCACTTGGCCATCTAGAGCAGATCGAAAGCTACGCCCCTGGCTGTCAGGTCAGATTTGGAAATTTAAACTACACGGCTGACATTCGCGGGGACTTGATCTTCGAAGGACTCGAACCACCGCTGAGCGCACCGCATTGTCACGACGAGCATGATCTAGCTCTGCCGCCGAACAGTGCCCTGGAGGCCGCACCCGCATTGGCTCCGACCCTTAGTTCGGAGCCAACCGTGCTGATCGAGGATGGGCGGTTGGATGCCACCTCGGGGGCTGTGATCCCAACGGCGGTTGAGCCGAGCACCAACCCCGTACTCTGCGAAACTCGTGACTCCATGGAGCCGGATTCTTCTCCAAACTCCGAACCCTCCGCGCCCCTGCCAATCAAATCCAATTGGGCGCCGATCATGGAGTTCACGGCCGCGGACGTCTTTCAGCACCCGCCTTTCGGCGATATCCTGAAGTCACTGAAGTCTCTCTCTTTATTAGGAGAGCCCTGGTCGGACTACGGTCAGCAAGGTTGGGGTACGGACGATGAAGAAATTCAAAACCCACCCACCACCCACTTTGTAGCCACTGTCAACGACCTAACCGACATGCTCGACTTCGACTCCGAAGACATCGACGGTATGGACGCCGATGAAGGAGATGATGAACCAGCGCCTACCAGGCCCTGGAAAAGCCACCTCGTCATATGACATATACATGGTGGAAACCCCAAAAGAGGGAGAGGGCGATGGAACAGCGGAGGATGACCCCTCCAAGAAACAGCCCAAGCGCCGGAGTCAGCAGCGCCGCTCAAAATCCCGCCAACACAAAAATGGCGATTCCAGCACGGGAGATAACAATACTCCGGAGAGTGCCGAAGAAAACCCCCTCCAGCAAGGTTTAGCACAGGAGGATCAAGAAACCAGCCCTCATGAGAGAGCGACAGACAGAGAGGTCAAGGACGATAATTATATGCCTCCCTCCGAAGACAAGGCAAGCCTAAACGACGACGAATTCGTCGTGCCAGAGGATCCCGTTCAGCAAAAGCGTTTCCAACGCAGGCTTATGGCCAAGGCAAGAAGCCTCAAGAAAAAACAGCAACAACTCCGAGCTGATCAAGATTTGCTGGTTGACAGATGGACCGAAGTCCTTGCGGCCGAAGAGCATAAACTCGAACACCCCTCCAAGAGTTACCCAAAGCACAGGTTGCTACCCCAATTAGAGGAGGAAGCACTTGATGCAGCCGAACGGCCACCTCGTGGTCGCGACAGAGAGGCCTCCCAGCCCTCCACTCACGCTGCACCCTGTACCAAGGCACGGGAATATGCGCCGGACTTACGAGACATGTTGGAGGACAAGGCAAGGCAAACACGATCGATCTACGGATCGCGTGGGCACCCCACGGCTCGAGACGGTAACCGTCACGCCGGCCACAAATTCGGCAGGGCCGAACACAGTAGACAAAACTCATTGGAGCTACGTCATGATATCGCCCAGTACAGAGGTGCCGCACACCCACTGTCGGGGGTTGGGTGTGACATATGCCAACGGATGGCTTATCATGGTGGGGGCGAGTAGAATGTTGCCGGTGCCTGGAAACGGAATGAGGCGAAGACATGCACGCCGGCGAATCTTACCCAGCTTCGAGGCTCTCTGGGGAGATAACACCCCTACTGCTGCTCTACGGGGTCTCCGCATGATCACTATGGTCAAGTGTTTACACGGTTGCTCCTTGAGCTGGGTCTGGTGGTGGGAGAGGGCAAGGCTAGCTCTCTCCCTCTATCTGGTGTGGTATAGAACTACTGGGATCCAACCCTTTGCATGGGTGCCCTTGGGGGTTTATATAGGCCTACCCCCCAGGGGTACAATGGTAATTCGACTGGGTGCGGCCCCAGCCGTCAGTGCCTCCGACCTCCGGCTTCTCCGCCGACTGCTGGGGCCCGCCGACTGGTGGGCCCCGCCGACTGGTCTGGTACGGAGCCAACAGGCCGTGTCCGCCACGGGCGGGTCTTGCCGGCTGCTGATTACTGTAGTCGTGCTCCTGATGACGCAAGCTCGGTCATGGGGTCGTGGCAACAGCCCTGCCGCCTGGTGGGCGATCACTGTGGCAACTCCCCTTCTCTTCTTGATTAATGGCGCGTGGACCCGGGGGAGGGCTCGGCCGACTCCCCCGAGCCGACTCCCGATGGGTCTGACTGGCGGTACTCCCGTCGTCTCCCGGCGTCTCGCTGACTGGTGGGCCCCGCTGCCTCCAGGCCGTACAGACAAGTCATCATGGGCGCAGGACTAGGTACAGTGATGCTGATGTCAGGGCCGACTGGGCAGCAGTGCCACGCCGCAGGGAGATCTTCCCTAGTATGGCGTGCTGTAGCCATGCCTGCCCTTGGTAAGGGGCGGGGAGTGGGCTTCATTGTAGCTACGCCCCTGCCCCATCCCCCTCGATGAGGTCATGGTTTGTTGGAGTCGCCGGCCGACTCCCCAAACCCGGCTTCTCTGGAAGTCGCCCCTAGGACTCGGCCGTGAGCGGGCATTCGGCCGTCTTGCCGTAGACTCCCCAGGAGGCGGCTCTTCGACCTGTGGTCTTGAGGGGCGCAGCCTGCCCCGATGTCTCGAAAGGTTGTGGGCTTCGGTTTGGCCTACCCGTGGCCCATTACTCCGACAGTAGTCCCCGAAGCTGGTGAGGCGCCGCGGACGATCGGCCCAGAAGCCACAGTAGTTTCTCTTTCCGGGTGCTCAACACACAGTCTTGATTGACTTCTGCCGGGCTGACTAGAAGGAGTCGGACTCGCCCAACTCGGACTCACTCAATTCTGACTTGCTCAATAGTTCGAGCGTCTCGGCGGGATTTCAAGTGGCGTGCTAGCTAAGCTTCCAGGCCGCCGCCCATTCTTGGCTGTCACGCGAGGGCACGTGGCCAGGCCATCCTGCCAGCCCACGCACGCGACAGGACAGGCCCGTAGGAGGGGCCCGCCACTACCGCGCCTCGGCGCCCGAGCGGATTCGCTGCGGCCCGGTGGACGGTTGGGATTCCCGTGAAGTTACTGCACGCAGTAACTTTACGTGGATCGTGGGGGCGTTGGGTTGCGGGCACAGTAAATCCCCATGTCCGCCCCCTCGGCTTCGCAGCCCATGGGGCTATAAGTAGGGGGAAGAGGGGGCACGCGCGCCCCTCCTTCCCACTATCCCTTGCTTTCTTCCTCCTCGTAGCTCCTCGCTCTCCAGCTTCCTATTCTCTTCTTTGCCCTACCGCACGCCCAACCTTCGGCGATCACCGCAGCGACAGCTTGCGATGAGCTCTTCCTCTGCGGCCGCGACTCCCTCGGTGCGCTCCGGCACCTGGGACGTTTCCGAAGTCCATGAAGACCACATCGAGTTCCTCCGCCGGACCCGTCGGCTTCCCAACGAGGACCGCGTGCAGGTGCGTCTCGCGACGGAGGGGGAGATTTCCCCCGCCCCGCAGGAGGGCGAGCGGGTCATCTTCCGCTCGCACTGCCTGCGCGGGCTGGGGCTATCGGCGAGCAGCTTCTTCTAGTTGTTCATGGAATTCTACGGCCTCCGGCTGCACCACCTCAGCCCCAACACAGTGGTGCTGCTGTCCGCCTTCGTGGCTCTTGGCGAAGGCTTCCTCGGAGTCCTCCCCACCCTCGAGCTCTGGGGGAGTTCTTCTTCTCCAAGCTTGGCACCCAGGCCGCGGGCGTGCCGGCTCAGTGCGGCGCCTTCATCGCTTTGCGAAGGACAGGAGCCGACAACCACTTCCCCTCCATCGCGTTGTTGAAGTCGATGAAGATGTGGCAGCGGTCCTACTTCTACGTCAGGAACGTCGCCACGAGTGGCGACTGGGTCAATCTGCCGGCTTTCGAAGCCGGCCCGCCGGCTGGCAGACTGCCCAACTGGTCGTACCGGGCCAGGTCGCTGACGCCTGAGGGAGCCGGCGCCATCACGCGACTCCAACTGCTGACGTAGTCGAAGGGTCTGACTGGTCCGGACCTGCTGGCCGCCTTCGTCTCGCGCCGAGTTCTCCCACTCCAAGGCCGCCCTCACCTGATATGCCAGATGAGCGGGGGCCTCGACCTGAGTCGGATGTGCACCAAGGACATGCCTCATGGAGAGGTGGCCCTTATGGTGAACTACCTCTCGGACAACAGGCTCCCGGGGGACTGGCGATTCGGCAAGGAGCCATACTCCCGCGCCAACCCCCCGCCCGTGGTGAGTCGCCTTTCTTTTCTTTCTTTGGATTGTTTTCTTCTTGCCGAGTTTTGTTCTGATCAATCTACTTTTGGTTAGAATCCCCTTCTTCACCCACCAGCCGGCACCTCGGGGTCGGCCCGTGAGTTCGTCGCCGATCGGGCGGAGAGCAACGTCGACGACCCTGATCTGGGGGCGGCGGCTCTGGAAGACGATGCCGAGGGAGGAGGAGGGACGACAGGCGACTTCAGGCCCTCGGCTACCTTCGCCGACTGGCCTGAAGACGACGCCAAGGGAGGAGTCGCCCCTTGCCATCGGCCAGGAGCCAGCCAGCCGGGCGCGGGCTCTTCTGCCGCGTCGGGCACTCCAGGCGGCGGGAAGAAGTGCCGGGCTGCGCCGATTTTGTTCGGCAGCCGGCCGAAGAAGCCCAAGGGCTCGGCTGCGGCAACCCGGCGGGACGAGGCAGCCGCGAAGGCCATCCTCTTCCGTAAGGAAGTGAAGAAGCCGCCGTTGGTCTCTGCGTAAGTATTCTGACTTCAAAGTTTATTCTTTCTTCGTGTTTTGTCTGAGTCTCTGCTCGCCCCTCTTTCTTCAGGGCTCCCCTCTCTCTTGAGCGGGTCACCGCTGCCTCCGTCATGGGGTCAGCGGAGACGCCTGCCACCACTCGGTGGATAGGCCCCGCAGCCGACCTCCAGGAGGCGACAGAGCGGAATGCGCAGGAGAAGCGCAACGAAGACGAAGCCCTCCGTCTGGAGAAAGCGGAGGCCGACAGGGCGGAGGCCTCCTCTAAGAAAAAACTAGCGGAGGCCGAAGCCGCCGCCGCAGCGAAGCAGCGGGCTGAGGAAGCCGCACGCCGCCAGTCGGCCTTGCTTGTTACCCCGCTGAACTTTGCGCTGCCGCCCCCGAAGTTCACGGGGCAGACTAGAGAAGCTAGCGGGGAGAACCTCGTTGAGGAGAGGGAAGGCGGCGAGCCCTCTACTCCGGGCGCGAACATTCTGCCGCCACCTCTGCCGCTGTCTGAAGGCGTGCAAGGCGAGCAGCTAGCGGACCCTCCGGTGCCGCCGACCGAAGACGAGGCCGTGGAGAGGCTACTCCTCCAGGTTGGCTCGCCAGCGCGCCGTTGCCTGGAGAAGGCGACATCGGCACCCCGCCCCCTGGAAGCCGGCACCACCAGCTCGGCGGCTCCAGACGCCGAAGCAACGAGCGCCGCGCCTGTTGGGTGGGTGAGGGGAGGCGGCATAGGGCCGCTGAACCGGACGCTCCTGGACGTCCAGGCGAAGCTCCGCGCTGAGGGCGACGCCCTCCAGAGCTCCACCAAGGCGTTCCTAGTGTCGCGGGCAACCGTCCTGGTATGTCTTTTCTTTGGGCCTTTGTTTTTCTTGTTCCTCTCTGTGGGGGCGCGCCAGCGCACCCACTGGGTGTAGTCCTCAAGTTTCGGGTCGGCTGCTGAGCAGGCGGCCCAGAACTCCAATTGATGAACTTCTAGGTACTAACTTTGTCTGAAATGCTTGTTGCAGGATTACCACAACCTCCGCATCACTGCCTTCAATCGTAATGTTGAAGAGCTGGGCAAGCAGACCGCCGACTTGGCGGAGAGCCGGAGTAAGTCCTTCCCTCTTTTTTCTTCTCTGCGGGGGCGCGCTAGCGCACCCCGGGGCTGTAGTCCCCGAGATTCGGGCCGACTGCTAAGCAGTCGGGCCGGATCTCCCCGGCGACCTTCTTTATTGATGACTGTTGTCTTTCTTTCTTTCCTTTAGGAGCCAATGCTGCTCTTCAACAGCAGCTGAGCAAAGCCAACTCCGCCCTGCTCGCCAAAGGGGAGGAGTGCAGCAGGCTCGCCACAGAGCGTGATCTGCTGGCCACTCAGCTGGAGGAGCAGAAGGAGCTGCTTGCGAAGTCGCAGCGGGAGGCGGAGGAGAAGGAAACCGCCCTCTTGGCCGAGTTCGCGAGCGAGCGCTCCTCCTGGTCTGACAAGGAGGCGCTGCTGTCCTCCGGCTTCCACGAGATTGAAGACTTTGTTGATGGTGAGTCTCTTTATTTTCTTTCTTCGAGCTGCCGACTTAGATCGTGTCGATTCCTGGTTTTTGACTTGCTTCTTCTTTTCTTTGTTTCTTTTGCAGACATCTTCCCTGGGCAGTCGCAGGCCGCTATCCAGGCCATCGAGGCCGATCGTGAAAGTCGGACGGCGGAGGGCGCGGAGATCGCCGCCGATGCCCCGCGGACTCTTGATGAGCACATCTTGAGCATCGAGGCTCGCCTTCGGCCGGCTCACCGGATGCTGCGCCGGCTTCAGCGCGTCGGTGCCCAGGCAATTTCCGCCCTTTGGCCGGATATGCAGGCTCCGCGCACCCCCAGCCTGACGGTCAACTGGTTGGAGGTCGCGGCTGGTCGCCTCGAGGCCTGGAAGGGCTCTTCGGCCCGGGCTGGAGCGCGTCGGGCCTTGGAGTTCGTCAAGGCGTGGTACCCGGGGCTGGATCTAGACCGGTTGGCCACGCTTTGGTCGGAGGCCCAGCCGGAGCTGGCGGCTGTGGAAGACGCCCTCGTCAAGCGTGCAGCGGCGATCGTCGAGTACATCGACACGAGCATCTTCGTCTCCGAGCGGTCTGAAGACGGCGAGGAGGTACCGCCGGAGTGGTTTGGGATGAACCCAGACTACGGCGAAGACTCGGCGGAGGTGATTGGCTCCAGCATCGAGGAGGAGGACGAGGCGGAGGATGAGGGTGAGGCGGAGGCACCAGAAGACGGAGCAGACGGCCAGCCTCAGCCCGACCGCGCCTCCAGCAACAAGCCGCGTGCGACCAACCCGACTGCTGCCGGAGGCGATCAAGCCGAGACTAGCCGGCCGACCGCCCCGACGCCTGACGCTGGCACCTCCTCCGACCCCCCGAATCCGTCTGCCACCTCCTAAGCTGCCGCTGTGTCTTTTGTTTTATCTGCTTCAGTAGTCTTTTGAAGAACTTGTTAATTCGCACAATTCCACCCACGGGGTGTATTTTGAACCTCTACTCGACAATTCGGCCAAGGGCCTATGTTATATATATATATATATATATATATATATATATATATATCTTTTCTTGCTCATTGTTCTTTTGGCTGTTTTCCTTTGCCGCTTTCTCTTAGTTGCCTATCTTGCCAATCGGACAGCCGCTTCTGCGGACTGTTGCTGGGTCAAGTGCTAGGCTACTTTGGGAAAGCAAGTACTTAGCCGATTTCAAGATTGTTTGAGCAAATTGGATAGAAAACGACAATCCGACTATCCGAGAGTCAGTTTGCGAGAAAGGCTGGAAGCCGTCTTGAGCTATGTTTTACGCTTTGAGTCCTTAGCCATTTTTCGTGCGAGCACCCATTCTACCTTACCTCTGCCAACCGTATAGTCGCTCTGCGAGCTGCGGCTTCTGACAGAAGACGGCTTAGGTGTTACACACTACTTGTCCAGCTGCAGGAAGCATTTCATAGTGCAAGGCGGCAAGTCCCCGTGCCGACTTGTCGAGCCCGGTGCCAAGCGGCATGACAAAGAGTAACATACTTGTAGGCATAATGTTTATCATACATACAAAAGAGGGCAGTCCCTGAGCTCGTCTCGGGGGGCCCGGAGTCTTGGTACTTTAATACAAAAGGTAGCGTGGTACATACTGCATCAACTGTAAAATCTTCGGAGAAGATTTGCATTCCATGGCCGCTCTGTCTCCTTGCCGGAGTCGTCCCTCTTGCGTGCTTCGGGCTTCTGAGCGTCGATCAGGTAGTAGGAGTCGTTGCCTAGTACTTTGCTGATGATGAAAGCGCCTTCCCAAGGCGGCGACAGCTTGTGCTGGCCGGCTATTCGCTGGATCAGCCGGAGTACAAGGTCGCCTTCTTGGAAAGATCTTGGCCTGACCTTCCTGTTGTGGTATCGGCGCAGGCTCTGCTGGTAGATGCTGGACCGGCTGAGTGCCAACAGCCGGCCCTCTTCCAGCAAATCGACGCCGTCTTGTCGTGCTTCTTCTGCTTCCTCCTCGGTGTACATGGTGACTCATGGGGAGTCGAACTCTATGTTCGTTTGGATGACGGCTTCGGCACCGTAGACGAGGAAGAAGGGCGTGAAGCCGGTTGACTTGTTTGGAGTCGTGCACAGACTCCAGAGGACGGCTGGCAGCTCGTCGAGCCAGCAGCCAGCCGAGCGCTCCAGAGGCTCGATCAACCGAGGCTTGATGCCGGCAGGATGAGGCCGTTTGCTCGCTCCACTTGGCCGTTTGACTGCGGGTGGGCGATAGACGCTAGGTCCAGTCGGATTTCCTATGTTGCGCAGAAACGTGCCAAGGCGCCTTTGGCAAAATTTGTGTCGTTGTCAGTGATGATGCTGTGTGGTATGCCGTACGGAATTGTGATATCGGTGAGTCGGACCGTTCAATTTCTTAATTGGCTTCACTTCCACCCACTTGGTGAACTTGTCCACTGCGACAAGTAGGTGAGTTAGACCACCTCGTGCTGTTTTGAATGGTCCCACCATGTCTAGACCCCAAATTGCGAAAGGCCAAGCAATGGGGATGGTCTTGAGCGCGGAAGCCGGCTGGTGCGGCTTGGAGCTGAACTTCTGGCACCCTTTGCATTTTTGGACCAACTGCTTGGCCTCTTCCAAGACAGTTAGCCAAAAGAAACCGTGCCAAAAAGCTTTGGCGACGAGTGCTCTTGAAGCCGCATGGTGGCCACATTCGCCTTGATGGATGTCTTTGAGGATCGCCTGGCCTTACTCTGGCTCTACGCAGCGCTGGTAGATACCAGTGACACTGCGCCTGACCAGCTCTGTTGATTATGGTATAGGCTGCTGCCCGGCGTTGTACTTGCCGAGCTGCGGTCTCATCAGTTGGTAGCTCTTTGTTCACCAGGAATTTGAGGATGGGCTGGGCCCATGAGGGTGCTGCTATTTCTTCGACTACCAGAACTGCGACATGGACGAGGGCGGCTGGGCTGGGAGGCAGCGGGCTGGAGTCAACAGCCGCTTGCTGGGCTGATGAAGTCCCCAGGCCGACTGGCTCGGTCCTTAGGCCGAGTTCTGGAATCTTCGAGTCCGTCACCGCAGTCCCCGGGCCGGGCTCGACTGTGGCAGCTTTGGAGTCGCCCGCCAAAGTCCCTGTTCCGACTGCCGGAACTCTGGAGTCGGATCCGCCGTCTTTGGGAGGAGCCGGCACAAAAATGGAGTCTGATTCTGGTGAAGGCTTGACAGACGGCCCGAGGAGGCGTTGAAGGGAGACGCCAGATGGTATTGCTTGGCGGGTAGAGCCGATTCGTGCCAAGGCGTCTGCTTGGTCGTTGTTGTTTCTTGGCACATGGAGGAATTCGCACCCTTTGAAATACCCGCTGAGTTGCTCCACGAGGAAACGGTAGCTCGCCATGTTTGCGTCTTTCGCGTCCCAGTCGCCAGATGACTGCTGGACCACTAAGTCCGAGTCGCCATAACACAAGAACCGGCGGATGCCAAGTTCTTTGGCAAGCCGGAGCCCGTGAATGAGCGCCTCGTACTCGGCCACGTTGTTGGAGGCGGCAAAATGGATTTGCAGTGCATATTTGAGCTTCTCGCCTTTGGGAGAGGTGAGGACGATGCCGGCTCCCAAGCCGGTGCGCATCTTGGAGCCGTCGAAGTGCATCCGCCAATGGGTGGAGTCAGGCGCTGGAGGAAGGTACTGGGTCTCGGCCCAGTCGACGAGGAAGTCGGCCAGTGCTTGTGATTTGATGGCGGTGCGGGGCTAGTAGTAGATGGTGTAAGGAGCCAGCTCTATGGCCCACTTGGCCACTCGACTAGAGGCATCTCGGCTACCGATGATCTCGGCAAGTGGAGCCGTGCAGACCACCGTGATTGGATGCTCTTGAAAGTAAGGCTTCAATTTCTTGGCAGCAAAGTGCACGCCATAGCACATCTTCTGGTAGTGGGGGTAGTTCTGCTTGGAGGTCGACAGTACCTCGCTCAGGTAATATACTGGTCTCTGGACAGGTAGCGCCTTGCTTCCTCCTTGCGCTCTACTACAATGACTGTGCTGACTACTCGGCTGGTGGCGGCGATGTACAGGAGCATAGGTTCCTTGGGTGTCGGAGCCGCCAGGATGGGTGGAGTAGTCAAAATATTCTTCAGCTGGTGGAAAGCTTCGTCCGCCTTATGGTTCCACTCGAAAAAAGTGGTCTTCTTCATGAGTTGGTATAAGGGGAGAGCTTTCTCGCCCAGCCGACTGATGAATCGGCTGATGGACGCCAAGCAGCCGGTGAACTTCTGCACATCCAGCAGTCGGCTAGGTACCTCCATTCTCTTGATGGCCTTGATTTTTACTGGGTTGCATTCTATGCCGCGTTCAGAGACCAGGAAACCTAGCAGTTGGCCGGCTGGTACTCCGAAGACACACTTCTCGGGGTTGAGCTTGATCTGGAACCGGCGCAGGTTCTCAAAGGTCTCCTTGAGGTCTTCCAGCAATGTTCCTCGCTTTTCCGTCTTCACCACCACGTCGTCCGTGTAAACGTGGGCGTTCCTACCGAGCTGCTTGAGGAGGCACTTCTGCATGCAACGCTGAAAGGTGGCGCCGGCATTCCTCAAGCCAAACGTCATGGCGAGGTAGCAGAATGCTCCAAACGGCATGATGAAGGCGGTCTTCAATCTGTCAGCCGGGTTCAGCTTGATCTGGTGATATCCTGAGTACGCATCCAAGAAACTCAACACCTCGCATCCGGCTGTGGAGTCTATCACCTGATCAATTCTCGGCAGAGCCAACAGGTCCTTGGGGCAGGCCTTGTTGAGGCTCGTGTAGTCAATACACATTCGCCATTGTTTGTTCTTCTTTAGCACCAGGACTGGATTTGCCAGCCACTCCGGGAAGAAAACTTCCATAATGAAGCCGGCTGCTAGGAGTCAGGCTATCTCTTCGCCGACAACTCTTCTCTTCTCTTCTCTTCTGATAAGCGGCGCAGGGGCTGCCTGACCGGCTTTGCATCAGATCAGACATGTAACTTGTGCTCGGCGAAATCCGTCAGTACACCTGGCATGTCCTTGGGAGACCATGCGAAGATGTCCCGATTCTCATGGAGGAAATCGATGCGCTCGCCTTCCTATTTGCTGTCGAGGTTTGCACCTACGACAGTGTACCTCTCTGGGTGCTCTGGATCCAAGGGTATCTTCTTTGTCTCTTTGGCTGGCTTGAACGAACCTTCGGCTTCCGACTCCTTTGGGTCGGGCAATATCTCCGGCTGCTTGCCGACCATCGCCATAACTCGCTCAAGGAGTCGCTTCTCAGCTGCAATCACCAGGGACTCGGCCAGCCGACTACTCTCGGACGCGCAAGCGGACGACTTCCGGTAGTCGCCAGCCATAGTCAGAATTCCCCTGGAACTGGGCATCTTCATCTTGAGGTAGGCGTAGTGGGGGACCGCCATGAACTTGGCCAAGGCGGGCCAGCCAAGTAGCGCATGGTATGGGCTCTCAATGTCCACTACCTCAAACCAAACAGACTCTCTTCGGAAGTGATCTTTGTCCCCAAAGAGGACGCCAATCAGGATCTTGCCGATTGGTGAGCAGGAAAGCCTAGGAACAATGCCGTGGAACACAGTCCGGCTTTTCTGAAGCTGTCTCTGCTTGATTCCTAACTTCTCCATTGTGTCCTTGTACAGGATGTTGATGCTGCTGCCCCCATCTATCAGAACTCGTGAGAAACGCGCAGCCCATTTGTCTGTGGCAAATGTGGCGTCCAGGACGAAGGCATAGGATCCCGGACTCGGCATCACTTCTGGGTGGTCAGCCCTGCTCCAGCTGATGGGCCTCTCAGACCAGTGCATGAACTCTAGCGTCTCTGAGGCTACTGCGTTCACCTCTTGTCGCTGTAGCCGCCTGCTGCGTCGATCATCAGCCACACTGGTGAACACCATGTAGGCTCCGTGCTCTTTAGGGTATTCGTCTTGTATTGCGCCGACTGGCCTGACTGCCGGCTACTGGGGCGGAGGCGGAGGCGGCTGCCCAGCAGGCGGGGGTGGCAATAGGCCATCTCCCTTGGCGATCCTGGTGAGCCAGTGGCACTTCTGGGTGGTGTGATTCGACGGCTTCGCGCCGCTATGGAACTTGCAAGGTCCATCCAAGGTCTGCTCGTAGGAGAAGGCCGGCAACCAGTTCGGCTTCCCGCCTTTCTATTGCTTGGGCGGAGGCTGCTCTTCTGGCTGCTGGGCTTCAATGGTCGCGACCTGCTGGCTGCTGGAAGCCGGCTACGGGGCCTTGCGCTTGTTGTCGCCCTGCTGTTGTCACCGGCCGGCGTCCGCTGCTGGAGTTCTTGGAGCCGGAGGAGCTACTTTGCCAGTCGTGCTGATTTGAATTTCCGTCTTCATGGAGGAGTCGGCCGTAGCGTACTTGTCCGCTATGATCATCAGCTCCTCGAGGGTTTCTGGCTCGTCGTAGAGGAGCTTGTGCTTGAGGAGGGCGCCTTATCGGCACCCGGCTATGAAGTACTCGATGGCCTGCACCTCGTGCACGCCCTCGCAGGAGTTCCGGAGCTCAGCCCAATGCGTGAGGTAGTCGCGAGTCGACTCGTCAGGACCTTGCACGCACAAGGAGAGCTGACGAGGCTTGGGAGGACACTTGTACGTGCTGGTGAAGTTGCGGATGAATGCTTCAGTGAAGTCGACCCAGCTATTGATGCTGCGGGGCTTTAGGCTGTTCAGCCATGTCTGGGCTGTGCCCTGGAGCATGAGCGGAACGTACTTTACGGCGACACGCTTGTTGCCGTTTGCTATGCTGACAGTCGTGGAGTAGTCGACTAGCCAGTCTTCCGGCTTCACGGAGCCGGTATACTTGGGTGTGTCTGTTGGGAGCGTGAACCCTCTGGGAAAAGGCTCGTCCCGAATGCGGGGCCCGAAACAAGGCGAACCCAGCTCATCTTCTTCTTCCAGCGCCAGG
Source organism: Triticum aestivum (assembly GCF_018294505.1). NCBI lineage: Eukaryota > Viridiplantae > Streptophyta > Magnoliopsida > Poales > Poaceae > Triticum > Triticum aestivum. The sequence continues at coordinate 524,915,866 of NC_057803.1, read as the reverse complement.
GACCGGTGAAGTCGGTCGATCCGGTGGCGGGCGTCATTCTCTCCAACTCCCTCTCGGCGGCCAAGGCGGTCACCGAGAGTCAGATGGTCAACAGGCGGCGACGAGACTCGCCTCTCCTTGCGAGGAGGAGGAGGCGGACAGTTGTTTCGTCGTTCCACTGCTCTCGGGCGGCCGTCTCGGTTGCGTTCTATGGTAATCTGAGTTTGACTATGGCTGACAGCCGGCTCCTTGTCCTTTCTTCCTCGGGCACCGCCAGTCGGCGTCCGAGACGTCGTGCCTTCATCTCGGCGCGGGTCGTCGTTTGGCCGCTGCGGCGCCTCCGTGCGGCAGCCGGCCTCGTTCTGCGCAGCAGCCGCGTCGAGGAGCCGCTGGACTCGCTCCATCATGAGACGGCGCTCTTCGCCCTCGAAATTGTCCAACTCATCTGCCGCTGCCTGGCATGGCATACACGGGGCGGCTAGCCCCAAACAGGCTGGCGATGGCTACGTCGCGCTGCTGAACCGCGCCAAGGTGGCTGGGCCCTGCCGGGGCCGGCGAGCCGCCAACAGCGCGATCCATCTCTCGCTGGTATGCTTCTGACAAGCGTCTCATGCTGGCCAGCTTCTTCGCGCCTTCGACAAGCTGAAGGCGGCGCGCTTCTAACATCTCTGCGTCAGCATCTTCCGGAATGGGCGCAGCTAGGTCTTGCAGCGCCGTGCCGAGCGAGTCGGGTGCCCCTCCGCTAGGGAACTCGTCATGACTGATGACCAGCACCTCAGTGACGGTGCTTCCGTCGTTCTCCACGTGGGGGAGGGGTTCATCCTCGACCACCACGTTGGTGGGGAACGCATCGACCAAGGCGGTGTCGGAGTCGACCAGCATCGGGTGGGTGGAGCCTACGGACTCCAAGTCTATGGCAGGCTCGCCGGAAACGTGGAGTTCATCGAGGAGTCCCGCGAGGAGGTTTTCGGGGCCTCCCGCGCCTGCGTTGGACGCAGGTTCGTCGGAGAGGCAGACCTCGCCGACAATTTCGGGCAAGGAGCTGGCGGCGCTGGCGATCTCAATGCCGCGCAGCGCGTCGACGCAAACTTCGTCTGGCGTGCCTGGCTGGCTGCGCTCGCCAGGGAGGAAAAGGGTTCCCATCCAGAACAGATCCTCGGATGGCGGTGCACCATGCCCCACGGTGGGCGCCAAATGTCGGGGGTTGGGTGCGACATATGCCAATGGATGGCTTATCATGGTGGGGGCGAGTAGAACATCGCCGGTGCCTGGAAACAGGATGAGGCGAAGACATGCACGCCGGCGAATCTTACCCAGCTTCGGGGCTCTGCGGGGAGATAACACCCCTACTGCTGCTCTGCGGGGTCTCCGCATGATCACTATGGTCAAGTGTTTGCACGGTTGCTCCTTGAGTCGGGTCTGGTGTTGGGAGAGGGCAAGGCTAGCTCTCTCCCTCTATCTGGTGTGGTATAGAACTACTGGGATCCAACCCTTTGCATGGGTGCCCTGGGGGGTTTATATAGGCCTACCCCCTAGGGGTACAATGGTAATTCGACTGGGCACGACCCCAGCCGTCAGTGCATCCGACCTCTGGCTTCTCCACCGACTGCTGGGGCCCGCCGACTGGTCTGGTATGGAGCTGACAGGCCGCGTCCGCCGCTGGCGGGTCTTGCTGGCTGCTGATTACTGTAGCCGTGCTCCTGATGACGCAAGCTCGGTCATGGGGTCATGGCAATAGCCCGCCGCCTGGCGGGTGATCACTGTGGCCACTCCCCTAATCTTCTTGATTAATGGCGCGTGGGCCCCGGGGGAGGGCTCGACCGACTCCCCCGGGCCAACTCCCGATGGGTCCGACTGGCGATTCTCCCGCCGTCTCCCGAGGTCTCGCTGACTGGTGGGCCCCGCTGCCTCCAGGCCGTACAGACAAGCCGTCGTGGGTGCAGGACCCGGTATAGTGATGTTGATGTCAGGGCCGACTGGGCAACAGTGCCACGCTGCAGGGGGATCTTCCCTAGTATTGCGCGATGTAGCCATGCCTGCCCTTGGTAAGGGGCGGGGAGCGGGCTTCATTGTAGCTACGCCCCTGCCCCGTCCCCCTCGATGTGGTCATGGTTTGTTGGTGTCGCCGGCCGACTCCCCAAAGCCGGCTTCTCTGGAAGTCGCCCCTGGTACTCGGCCGTGAGCGGGCAGTCGGCCGTCTTGCCGTAGACTCCCAAGGAGACGGCTCTTCCACCTGTGGTCTTGAGGGGCGCAGCCTGCCCTAATGTCTCAAAAGGTTGTGGGCTTTGGGTTGGCCTACCCGTGGCCCATTACTCCAACACCCACTGTGCTTTACAGAAGAAATAATGGATCATCAAATCTCCAAGGGTTTCAAACCCGTAAACATCGAATCATATGATGGCACAACAGACCCTGCGGTATGGATCGAGGATTATCTCCTTCATATCCACATGGCCCGTGGTGATGATTTTCACGCCATCAAATACCTCCCACTCAAGCTTAAAGGACCAGCTCGGCATTGGCTCAACAGCTTGCCAACAGGATCAATCAGTTGTTGGGAGGACCTGAAGCCGCATTCCTCGACAATTTCCAGGGCACTTATGTGCGACCCCCAGATGCCGATGACCTGAGTCACGTAATTCAGCAGCTAGAGGAATCAGCCAGGCAATTCTGGACACGGTTCCTAACAAAGAAAATCAAATAGTCGACTGTCCGGACGCTGAGGCCCTAGCAGCCTTCAAGCACAACATCTGTGACGAGTGGCTGGCCCGGCACCTTGGACAGGAAAAGCCGAAATCTATGGCACCACTCACGACACTCATGACCCGCTTTTGCGCGGGAGAAGACAGCTGGCTTGCTCGTAGCAACAATATGACCAAGAACCCTGGTAGTTCGGACACCAGGAACATTAGTGGCAGGTCGCGTCGCAACAAGCAGAAGGGCCGCATTAACGGCGACAATGCTGAGAATACAGCAGTTAATGCCGGATTCACAGGCTCTAAATCCGGTCAGCGGAAAAAGCCATTCAAAAGGAATCCTAGGGGCCCGTCCAGCTTGGACCGAATACTCGACCGCTTGTGCCAAATACATGGCACCCCCGAAAAGCCGGCCAATCACACCAATAGGGATTGTTGGGTGTTCAAGCAGGCAGGCAAGTTAAGCGTCGACAATGAAGACAAGGGGCTGCATAGCGACGACGATGAGGAGCCCCGGCCGCTGAACAACAATGGACAGAAGGGTTTCCCCCCACAAGTGCGGATGGTGAACATGATATACGCCACCCACGTCCCAAAAAGGGAGCGGAAGCGCACGTTAAGGGACGTATATGCGGTAGAGCCAGTCGCCCCAAAGTTCAACCCATGGTCCTCCTACACGATCACCTTTGATCAAAGAGACCATCCCATTAGCATCCGTCATGGCGGATTTTCTGCATTGGTTCTAGACCCAATTATTGACGGATTTCATCTCACTAGAGTCCTCATGGACAGCGGCAGCAGCCTGAACCTGCTTTACCAGGATACAGTGCGAAAAATGGGCATCGATCCCTCGAGGATTAAGCCCACCAAAACGACCTTTAAAGGCATAATACCAGGTGTAGAGGCCAACTGTACAGGCTTAGTCACACTTGAAGTGGTCTTCGGATCCCCGGATAATTTCCGAAGCGAGGAATTGGTCTTCGACATAGTCCCATTCCGTAGTGGCTATCATGCACTGCTCGGACGAACCGCATTCGCCAAATTCAATGCGGTACCGCACTATGCATACCTTAAGCTCAAGATGCTAGGCCCTCGTGGAGTAATTACGGTCAACGGAAACACCGAACGCTCCCTCCGTACGGAGGAACACACGACGGCCCTTGAAGTGGATGTACAAAGCAGCCTCTCTAGGTAGTTCTCCAGTCCGGCCATTAAACATCCGAACACTGTCAAGTGCGCCCGGAGTAACCTACAACAAGACCGCCTGGCACGTTCCGAGCAGGCGTAGCAATGCGGCCCCAACCCCAAACCTAGCAAAAAGGCGACACCAGTACTTCGCGTACATAATTACGCTCTAGAAATACCATGGGCATAGGGGGAGGTGCACCATCACGGCACGCCCAAAACACGGCTTAAACCGCACCAGGGGCTGCCGATTTTTTACTTTTCTCTTACCTCCAGGACGCTACTCTTCGGAAGGCCTGTTCGGCAGTTCAATTGCCACACAAACGATGCAAGAACTAGGGAAGCAGACAAGCCATGCCACATCACGGAAATCCCAGGTGGTCTCTATCACGAGTAGTATACCTGTTTCGCATACTATTCCACAGCTTGCCCCTGGAGCAGGCATGTTAAATAGTCCAACTTTTCGTTTATCACATTACTTGTATCGTTCTGCTTTGATCACAGCTATTTCTAATAAACAATGCATAGCTTTTGTCTATTTTTGCACTATCTTCTTATAAATAAATGTTCCTTAACGACATGTTGCACCCGTATAAGTTGGTACGGCCAAAATACACCAGGGGCTTTTAGCACCCCTCAATATGGTGTGAGAAGTCCGACCACTTTCACAAGTGCGGCACCCCGAACTTATAGCATTATATGCATCGGCTCCGAATCATGTCTTGGGTCAATAGTTGGGTTTGCCCGGCTCATATGTTTTGGTGCCTTACGTTCCGCTATATCGGATAAGGTAGCACTAGGAGAACCACTGCGATTGTGCCCCAGTTGAGCTGGGCCGAGCACCTTAGTGGACAACGCTAAAACTGACTGTCATGATGAAGCGAGAGCTGGTCGCTGTTCGAGAGGTTTTTTCGAGTCCCTAAAGACATATGCCGCTTAGGGCGACGAGTCGGCTCTGTCTGGCCAAGTCGTGGATAGCGCCCCGAACTCGGTCTTCCGAATACTAGGGGCTTTACCGAAATTCAAAATTATAGAATTCTATGGCTAAGTGAGAGTGTTCACGCATTATAGTACGATTGCCTCGTTCGTCGGGCTGAGCGCCTCCCTCGAAGGACCCAAACATGGGAAAAAGAGCGCCCAGATTTATCCCCGAACACCCCAGCACTAGTGGCAAGGGGGCAGAAGCCAACGACTCGCCATCTCTCGGTATTGATAAACAGCCGCACAAAAGGTAATATTTTAAATTCAAGCAGCATTGCTCAGCGCATATGAACAAGTTTTCAGCGTACAGGACAAAAATGAGCGAGTTTTACTCCAAATTACATCCCTAGTACATTCATCCGCCACAAGGCGGGCACCCTTCAGAACATCCTTATAGTAATTTTTGGGTTTGCGATGCTCTTTCCCCACTGGTGGCCCGTCCTTCACAAGCTTCTCCACATCTAGCATGCCCCAGTGCACCTTAGCACGGGCAAAGGCCCTACGGGCACCTTCAATACAGACAGAGCGCTTGATGATTTCGAGCCTTGGACATGCCTCCACCAGCCGCCGCACCAGCCCAAAATAGCTCCCAGGCAGGGCCTCTCCAGGCCACAGCCGAACTAGGAGGCCCTTCATGGCATGTTCGACCGCCTTGTGGAGCTCAACCAGCTGTTTCAGCTGGTCACTCAGGGGCACAGGGTGTCCGGCCTCAGCATACTGAGACCAGAACACCTTCTCCGTCGAGCTGCCCTCCTCGGCTCGATAGAATGTGGCGGCATTGGATACACTCCGGGGAAGATCTGCAAATGCCCCTGGAGAGCTCCGGATTCGGGTAAGTACCTAGTAACTCACGTTTATGTGTTTACTTGTCATAGAGAATGCCTTACCCGCCGCTATCTTCTTCACCTCATCCAACTCCTGGAGGGTTTTCTGGGATTTGCCCTTGGCAGACTTGGCATTTTCAATAGCCGCCGCAAGCTCGGACGCTCGCGTCTTTGAGTCAAGCTCCAAACTCTCATGTTTCTTCATGAGAACCTGGAGCTCTTGCCGCACCTTGCCAACCTCGGCCTCATACCTCTCCCGCTCGGTGCGCTCCGCGGCCGCACTCTTCTCGGCCTCGAGCAGCGCTTGCTTAAGGGTCGCCACCTCAGATGTGGCCCCTACAATAGCCATGTTAATCCTGTCATTTCCTGCAATTGCACCTTTTTTATATACATATTCAACCAAGGTATTCCTTACCTTCCTTCTCCTCGAGCTGCTTCTTGGCATGCCCGAGCTCTTGCTCGGACTTCTCGAGGCTGTGCTTCAGCGTGTCCACTTCCGTAGTGAGACTACGGACGCCAGCAGAGAAGCCTGCACAAGCATATTGACTCCTTTTGTTAGACTCCTGCGACTTTTTGATCCTCTATTCGGCTTTTCTTCCCGAACGCCCAACAGAGCATCAGGGGCTACTGTCTATGCGGTAATATCATTTACACATTATTTACTTGCCTCAAAGCCTGTCAAAAGGCTAGTACAAGCTTCAGTCAGTCCGCTCTTGGCGGACCGAACCTTCTGGACCACCGCACTCATAATAGTGCGGTGCTCCTCATTGATGGAGGCACCTTGGAGCGCCTCCAACATATTGTCCGGCGCCTCCGGGTGGACGGGGGTCGCCGGCACGGTGGACTTGCTCCTCTTGGAAGGAAGTCCCCTGCCGGTCTGGAACCCTTGAAGGTTCCGGAGCAGTGTCCGGCCTAGAGCCAGACTTGGAGCCCTGGGGGGGTTCATCCCCTTTACTCCTGGAGTCCGGGAGGTCGCCTTGCGGCGCCTCCGGGACCACCTCCTCCCTACTTGGAACCTGTTGGGACAACACCTCGGTGTCGTCCATAGGGAGGGGGAGGAAGTCGTCGGAAGCGAGTTCACATCCGACGAGTCCAGTGAGCCGCTCGACGACGCGTCGAGCCGGTCTTTGGGTGGGCTGTATAAGCATATTCGACATAAGGGAAAGCTGTGCAATAAACGAATACTATGAATGACTCTGGTATCCAGATACTTACGATTTTGCCAGGGGCTAGGCCCTGGGCTGCCACTCCTCTTCGTCGTCGTCGGCGTCGTTGGAGTAGTCCGGAGGAAGGGTTTTCCCCTTATTGGACCCTCCGGCCTCCTCAGAGAGGGCGGCCTTCCGTTTCTTCTCTCCTCCCGCTGGAGGGGGAGAGGTCTCTTCTTCTTCCTCCTCATCTTCACAAGAGGAAGGCGCTTCGGGACCGTCGGATGACGAATCCAACACCTCCTGGCGCTGGGCACTCTTTTGAGTCCCCGTGGCCCTTTTCATGGCCTTCTTCTCCGGCACCACATAGGGCGCCGGAACCAGCAGCCTCGCCAAGCGAGCGTCCGCTGGGCCTACGGGCAATGGAGCTGGACAGTTGATCTGTCCGGATGTCACCTCCCAATCCTATCATAGATAAGGGAACTTAGATCCTGCATAGATTCAAACTATGAAAACTGATACCCTGTAAAAGGACAAAAATAGCTTACCGCATGAGCGTGATGCTGAGTACTGAATCCGCGATCCTCGGCAGTGGATGCGGGAGCCTCGGCGCCCTTGAAAAGCATCCTCCAGGCATCTTCGTACATCGTGTCGAAGAACCTGTTTAAAGTTCGGTGCTGCGCCGGGTCGAACTCCCACAGGTTGAAGGCCCGTCGTTGACACGGGAGGATCAGGCGGATGAGCATAACCTGGACTACGTTGACAAGCTTGAGCCTCTTGTCCACCAGGGTTTGGATGCATGTTTGGAGTCCGGTCAGCTCTCCTTTTTTACCCCAAGACAGTCATGTCTCCTTCCAGGAGGTGAGCCGCGTAGGGGGCCGGATCAAAACTCAGGGGGTGCGACCCATTCGGCGTCGCGCGGCTCGATGACGTAAAACCACTATGATTGGCACCCCTTCAGGGTCTCCACAAAGGAGCCCTCGAGCCACGGGACGTTGGCCATCTTGCCAACCATGGCACCGCCGCACTCCGCCTGGCTGCCGCGCACCACCTTTGGCTTGACATTGAAAGTCTTAAGCCATAGGCCGAAATGGTGGCGGATGCAGAGGAACGCCTCACACACGACGATAAACGCCGAGATGTTGAGGACGAAGTTCGGGGCCAGATCGTGGAAATCCAGGCCATAGTAGAACATGAGCCCCCGGACAAATGGATGCAGAGGGAAGCCCAGTCCGCGGAGGAAATGGGGGAGGAATACCACCCTCTCATGGGGCCTAGGAGTGGGGATGAGCTGCCCCTTTTCGGGAAGCCGGTGCGCGATGTCGCTAGCCAGTTATCCGGCCTTCCTCAGCTTTTTGATGTGTCCCTCCGTGACGGAGGAGACGATCCACTTGCCTCCCGCTCCGGACATGACTGGAGAAGGTTGAGGTGGTAGTGCGGACTTGGGCGCTGGAGCTCGAGTGCGCAAGAATGGATAGGCAAAGGAGGAAGAAGGCGTGGGTGAAAAGGTGGATCCTTATACCCTTATATGGGTGGACGCAACTACATGTCCCCACCAGCCTGGTAAAACTCGCTTATCTCCAAGCGCCATAATCAAAGGCGCGGTTGGGTTACCCACGCCCGTATTGATGAGAATCTGGAATAAGGGGGCACGATCTCTGCTTTGACAAGACGTGCCAAGGAAACCGCCTCGCATAACGTGCTGAGGTGGGATACTGAAACGACTCGGATAAAGGCTTGGCCGTGGTGAGTCACGCTATGGAATACGTCAGCAGATTAGATTTGTGTAAATATTATTCTCTCTATGGCAATATGTGGAAAATTATTTTGCAGAGCCGGACACTATGTTTGTGTTCAAAATCTTCTATGATGTACTTGGAGGAGGAACCCGCCTTGCAATGCCGAAGACAAACTGCGCGCCGGACTCGTCGTCATTGAAGCCTGGTTCAGGGGCTACTGAGGGAGTCCTGGATTAGGGGGTGTTCGGATAGCCGAACTATACCTTTAGCCGGACTCCTGGACTATGAAGATGCAAGATTGAAGACTCCGTCCCGTGTCCAGAAGGGACTTTCCTTGGCGTGGAAGGCAAGCTTGGCGATACGGATATGAAGATCTCCTACCATTGTAACCGACTCTAGGTGACCCTAACCCTCTCTGGTGTCTATATAAACCGGGGGGTTTTAGTTCGTAGGACAACATACACATCAACAATCATACCATAGGCTAGCTTCTAGGGTTTAGCCTCTCTAATCTCGTGGTAGATCTACACTTGTACTACCCATATCATCAATATTAATCAAGCAGGACATAGGGTTTTACCTCCATCGAGAGGGCCCGAACCTGGGTAAAACTTCGTGTCCCTTGCCTCCTGTTACCATCCGGCCTAGACGCACAGTTTGGGACCCCCTACCCGAGATCCGCCGGTTTTGACACCGACAATGCCAATTTCTTTACCACGTACAAAATAAAATAAATTAAATGTCTTCTAGATGTAGTTCAAACCGTTTTGGTTAGGCGTTGTATCTAGATGACCCCTAGAATTTTCAAAAATTTCACATTACAGTTGTAGTAGTGCATGTTAGACGTAGAAAAAAAATTGAAGGCTGTAAGAGGAAGCTCTCTCCTGTTCGTCATCAAACATGCATTGTTCCCTCTCGGAACCACGAGCCTTCTAGTGAGTTGCTCCGGTTTGTGAGGGGTGTGTGTCCAAACTTTCGTCAAACATGCCAATTTCTTTACCACATCATCTTTGGGTGGCATGACATTATATCAACCAAGGTTTCATGTGTTCCTGATTTTTTTCATTTTTTAGAATTAAAATGCCATGTCACTCCATGCTTAATTGTGTCATAGCCGTTAGACCAATATGTTTGAAAATTCCTTCCTATTTACTGCACATGGAATTAAATTGCACACAAGTACAAGAAATATGAGTTTTCAAACCGCTATGGTTAGCTGTTGCATGTACATGTAGTTCAAATTTCAATTACGGTCATTAAATGGCTAGAAAATCACTTAAATAAAAGGTCAAATGACCACTGAAATTTTCCAAATTTTTTGCATGAGAGTTGTATTAGTACTACAAAATTTCTCATTCATTTAAAACACCATCAGTTGCCACTTTACTCCAAATTCGCCTTTCACAGCTAATAAAAATTATCTACAACATCACACACAGTTGTTTTTAGGAACCGTTTGTGATGAAAATATCTGGGTCTATTTAAGTCTCCCTCCTTAAGCTTCGTCGGCTCGTCTGCACTAGTGTCGGCAACCCTCGAGTCCACGAATCCCAATCCCCATTCCCGCACCCCTCCTTGCAAAGATGACGCCATGAAAACGCTTTGTGAAGGCCCGTACGATGGCCGCCGTGCTGCCGTCCATGCCGTTGATGTCGTCCTGGCCTGGGTCGAGGCCATCCACGCCAAGATCGAGGATGCACACGCCAAGATATTCCAGGCCACCTCGGACTCTATCATGCAACCCACGTCTGAAAAGGCGGCGGTGGCCATGGAGCACCTGCTTCCTCATGAGGCCGCCGAGCGGGAGTTGGAGATGTAGGAGGCAGCGGAGATCGAGGAGCGCCGGGAGGAGTTGCACGTGGCCTAGGTCGAGGTAGAGAAGAGTCTGTGCATCGAGGAATCGACGGTGGAGTACCAATGCAAGCTCTAGTGTAGCCACTACTACGAGTACTAAAAACCATGAGGTTGGCGCCGAGGACGAGGACGAGGACGCGGTCGACTTCAGCAGGGGGACGCTGAGTCCACCAACGGCGGCAGGTCACCACGACAAGTCATCGACGTCTCATCTCACACCGGCGATGAATAGGCCGGCACGGCGGCGGATTTGTTAAAATTATGCGTACTTGGGCTTTATTTTTAATGCTGGTCTTTTGTTAGAGCAATGTTTAGGCCAACTGGCTCTATTTAATTAATAAAATTGCTCGATTCAGTAAGTGTGTTCTGTCTGTTGTACGCTCTTTTGTGTGCCCAAATTAGCAAGCAATGTTAAATTATCCAATGACGTACCAGGGGAACTTTCCACCAAAATTTGAATTATCAAACTCATCCCATGCGCATAAAGCAGAAGAATCGTTTGTGATGCACACAATCGTTCAAAGTGAAAGGTCTGGCGGCACCACGCGCAAAGTTTCCTTCCACATTTCCAAAATTTTGGCCTACCGCAAAAATATCTACCCCCGCCCCCCTTCCCCACCCCCTTTTCTCCCTGACCACAAGTCACATTTCCCCTGTTTCCTCCTTCCTTCCTTCCTTCCTTCCTTGCTAAGCTATAGCCGGTTCCTCGCTCTCGCCATCTCACATCCTACCGCCGGGGTCGCCATTGTCTTCTTCAAAGACCTCTCCAGCTGTTCCTCCTCCGACGACGACTCCTTCACCACCCGGGTATGCCTCTCTTCTCTCTCTCGGGCTATGACTTGGAATGAAGGATTTATACCTGGCGGTCGATCAGTGGAAACGAATGGAGTGGGGTGGCTTAAGATCAATCTGCTTGTTGTCACCATCAATCACCATGAGTGAAGCTAGTTTCATTTAATTCTGTGGACAGTGGGAGGAAGTTTTTGGCATGTGCAGAGAAGGTTAGAACCTCTTTCGTTGTTACAAATCATTTGTTAGATATGATTCAGACACTTTCATGGTCCCGACCCATTAATAACACATCGTCAACCAAACACATCCTGAGACAGTGTCACAGTTTGTACCTAGTATCTTAAATTGTTGCCATCTCATCAGCGGTGCCATTAGAAAATTATTTGGCACTGCTTCAGCAGTTTGTGCAGCCAACTTTGGTCCACTCATCCAAGCAGCCAAGCAGTAAAATACTAAATCTTAATAGCACGAAGGAATTGGGCATCGGAGCAACTACGTGCTCCAAAGTATGGGTCCCTGATTTTTTTTCTGCTGCATCGGCTTGCTAGTGCAGGGCACCAGTGCGAGATGTAGCAACAGTTGTCTTTACCCCAGTTTTGGCATACATAGTGGACGGCCTTAGTGATATTATTTTTATGTTACTAAATTTGTGCATGTACACACCTGTTAGTATCAATTTGCTGTCGTCCACACACTATCGCTATGTTGTTGCAGTTATATTTACCTTCCTCATAAAATGTTTAATTTGTTATTTATTGTACATGAGTAAGAACTTGTAGCGTCATTGTAGTTAATTATAGCTTCTGATGTTCCAGAATTTGGTTGTTGTCTCAGTACAAATTATTTCATTTGCACATTGATCTTTTTGAGAAGATATGTCATGATTAACATGTTTCTTCAGTTTTTCAAAATAAGCATTGCTGATTTTCTATGTTTCTATAAACCCCTTTCCCCTACAATTATTACTGATCTAGTTTTAAATATATAGGATGGACGGAAGTGTTCTTACTTGGAGTGGGTTCATCAAGAGTGGCCACAGTCTTTCAAGATGTTCCTAGCGAAGTTCTGAAGCATGTATGAGTAAGAGAACATATGTAGGTTTAGAGAAACTATTGTCAACGCTGAAGAATATTTGAAGATGCGGGATAAAAAGTTGAAGGTGGAGAATGAGCTCAGCTTTTTTACATCAGACTTTGCTAAGATGGTGTTGGCGAAGGAGGAGGCACTTTCCTAGTTGGCCCATGCAAAACAGGTTCTTACTGAACTGATAGCAGAGGTGGATATATTGTTCTTATGAAGTTGAACTAGCTATATGTTGTACCGTGTTCTTTTCATGTAGCTACTGCACTGTGATGTTATAATACATTTATGTGCCTGATATGAAATTGGCAAACGGTTGTTCGATATGAAATGTGAATTTGCGTAATACTAGAATTATTAATTGTAAACTAATAAACCTGCTAAATGTGTCATGTACCTTTGCAAACGGTTCTAGCAGTAAAAGCGCTTGTGATGGATACCCCAATGCCACACAGTTTTCTTCATCAAATCGTGTGTGATATAGTTGATAAAAGCAAACAGTTAACCAAGGAAGACTGTGTGTGATAGTTACACCTTTCACACATGAGCCTACAAATAAAACTGTGTGGGATGTACGTACGAACGGAAATGTTTTCCCTGGATTGATTGTGTGGGATGTACATAAGAACGGAAACGTATTCCTTGGATTGACTGTGTGTGGTATACACACGAACGAAAATGTTTTTCTGGGATTCACCGTGTGGGATGTACATACCTACGGAAATAATTTTCTCGGATTACCGATTGGGTTTTGATGCCTCGCCCGATCGCACACGGTCCCAGCCTGTGTCCTAGGAGGGCCTATCCCTGATGATTTCTGGGTCGTGTGGGAAGGACCCCCTATCACCCACACTCAGTTGGCGACGGTTCCAAATGCCATTGCGGAAAGGGGTTAAAAACCATATGTTTAGCACCGACGTGCACCGGTGATAGCAGTTGAACACGCAACAACATCTGCCTCGGGGATAGCAACTGGAGAGAGCGGCACAACAGCTATCCGTTTCACAGAGGCGGCCTTAGCCCTGATGGAGGCCGCCCATGACCATGTCGAGGCCGTCCACGCCCAGTTTATGGTGGTCACCGCACAAATCGAACGAAGCTTCTCTGACAATGGTCGGCAACCGACGTCTGAAGAGTTGGAAATCGCCGAGAGCGCTCGAGCAACCATCCGTTCCTGTGCGGCATACCTTGCAACGATGGAGCCCGCCAAAGCCCAGATCACGGCCGCCCATGCCCAGCTCGTGGCGGCCTATTCCAAAGATATGGCGGACACGGATGGCGAGATGCTTCCCGAGTATGCTGCGATTGATGCCATGGAGCCCCTTCCCCAGGAGACCATCGGGCACGAGCTGGACATGGAGGCGGCGGCGAAGATCGACCAGCGCCAGCCGTACTAGTACTCTTTCTTTTGTTTAATTAAGAGTGATCAGTCTTTAATTTGTTAGAGTAATGTTTAGGTCAGCTAGCTCTGTTTAATTGCTGAACTTGCTCGATTAAGAAGTGTGGGTGTGTTGTAGTCTCCTTTGTGTACCCAAATTATGCAATGACGTGGATGACCACTGTAACTAGGGAAATTTGAACCAAAATTTTTGACGTTCAAACTCATCTCACACGGGTTATGCTATCTGAATCATTTGTGATGTTCACATATCGTACATAGTTTTGAATAAGGGACCGTGTTTGATGACACTTTGTGCGCCAGTTTTTTCACTGAAGCGATTCCAAATTTTCGGCTTCCGCAGAAATATCTACGTCCCCGCCCCCTCCCCTTACAAAAGTCCACATTTCCCCTATTTCTGCCTTCCTTTCCAAGTTCAAACCTTCAGTCCTTGCTTGCAGCGTCGCCTCCTCGCTGGTGACCCTCCTTCACGTTGCTCGGCCTCGCCTATCCAGGCATGTAATCCACACCCGACCCCCATCCTCCTGCTCCGTCCACATGCCCCAACCGCCAGCGCAACACCTTCCACCCAAATCACCGACCCCTCCACCAAATAAGTGTTGGGGAACGCAGTAATTTCAAAAAAATTCCTACGCACACGCAAGATCTATCTAGGTGATGCATAGCAACGAGAGGGGAGAGTATGTCTATGTACACTCGTAGACCGAAAGCGGAAGCATTATGAAACGCGGTTGATGTAGTCGAACGTCTTCGCGATCCAACCGATCAAGTATCGAACGCATGACACCTCCGCGATCTGCACACGTTCTGGTCGGTGACGTCCCTCGTACTCCTGATCCAGTTGAGGCCGAGGGAGAGTTTCTTCAGCACGACGACGTGATGACGGTGGTGATGAAGTTACCGATGCAGGGCTTCGCCAAAGCACAACAACGATATGACCGAGGTGGAAATCCATGGAGGGGGGCACCACACATGGCTAAACAATTAACTTGTGTGTCTATGGGGTGCCCCCTCCCCCGTATATAAAGGAGTGGAGGAGGGGAGGGCCGGCCCTCTCTATTGCGCGCCAAAGGGGGATTCCTACTCGTTGTTGGAGTAGGTTTCCCCCATTTTCCTAGTTGGACCAGGAGAAGAAGGAAGAGGGAGAAGGAGAGAAGGAATGGGGGGCCGGCCCCCCTCCCAATTAGGATTGGGCTTGGGGGGCGCTGATGATCCACAAGTGTAGGGGATCTATCGCAGTCCTTTCGATAAGTAAGAGTGTCGAACCCAACGAGGAGCAGAAGGAAATGATAAACAGTTCCCAGTAAGGTATTCTCTGCAAGCACTGAAATTATCAGTAGAGAATAGTTTTGTGATAAGGTAATTTGTAATGGGTAAAGTAATAAAAGTAAATAAGGTGCAGCAAGGTGGCCCAATCCTTTTTGTAGAAAAGGACAAGCCTGGACAAATTCTTATATAAAGGAAAGTGCTCCCAAGGACACATGGGAATTATCGTCAAGCTAGTTTTGATCACGTTCATATGATTCGCGTTCGGTACATTGATAATTTGATATGTTGGTGGACCGATGCTTGGGTACTGTCCTTCCTTGAACAAGCATACCACTTATGATTAACCCCTATTGCAAGCATCCGCAACTACAACATAAGTATTAAGGTAGACCTAACCATAGCATGAAACATATAGATCCAAAGCAGCGCCTTATGAAGCAACTCATAAACTAGGGTTTAAGCTTCTGACACTCTAGTAACCCATCATCTACTTATTACTTCCAAATGCCTTCCCCTAGGCCCAAACAATGGTCAAGTGTCATATTGTCGACGTTCACATGACAGTACTAGAGGAAAGATAACATACATCTCATCGAAATATCGAACGAATACCAAATTCACATGAGTACTTATAGCAAGACTTCTCCCATTTTCTCAGGAACAAACGTAACTACTCACAAATCATATTCATGTTCATAATCAGAGAGGTATTAATATGCATAAAGGATCTGAACATATGATCTTCCACCAAATAAACCAACTAGCATCAACTACAAGGAGTAATCAACAGTACTAGCAACCCACAGGTACCAATCTGAGGCTTTGGGACAAAGATTGGATACAAGATATGAACTAGGGTTTGAGATGACATGGTGCTGGTGAAGATGTTGATGGAGATTGACCCCCTCCCGATGAGAGGATCGTTGGTGATGATTTCCCCCTCCCAGAGGGAAGTTTGCCCGGCAGAACAGCTTCGCCGGAGCCCTAGATTAGTTCCGCCAAGGTTCCGCCTCGTGGCGGCGAAGTTTCGTCCCGTGAGCTTGCTTATGATTTTTCTTAGATGAAAGACTCCGTATAGCCAAAGATGGGCATCAAAGGGCTGCTAGGGGGGCCATGAGGCAGGGGGTAGGGCGCGCCCTCCACCCTCGTGGATGGTGAGTGGCCCCCCTCTGGTACTTCTTTCTCCCAATATTTTTTATATATTGCGAAACTTGCTCCCGTGAAGTTTCAGGACTTTTGGAGTTGTGCAGAATAGGTCTCTAGTATTTGCTCCTTTTCCAACCTAGAATTCTAGTTGCCGGCATTCTCCCTCTTCATGTAAACCTTATAAAATAAGAGAGAATAGGAATAAGTATTGTGACATAATGTGTAATAACAGCCCATAATGCAATAAATATCGATATAAAAGCATGATGCAAAATGGACATATCAACTCGCCCAAGCTTAGACCTCACTTGTCCTCAAGCGAAAGCTGATATCGAAAAATATGTCCACATGCTTAGAGAAAGAGGTGTCGATAAAAACAAAATACGGACATGAGGGCATCATGATCATTCTTAGAACAACAGCATATACATATATTGTCATATGATCTCTTATGCTAAAGTAACAATTCAATCATAATTTCAAGTATGAATCAGAAACTTCATTGAGAACCAACAAACTATAATCTTAGTCATTAAAGCGATTGCAATTTATCACAACATAGGAAAGAGTCAATATAAGAGCTTTTCAGCAAGTCCACATACTCAACTATCATTTAGTCTTTCACAATTGCTAACACTCACGCCATATTTATGGTTATGAAGTTTTAATCGGACACAGAGAAAGATAGGGGCTTATAGTTTTGCCTCCCAACCTTTTACCTCAAGGGTAATGTCAACAATAATAGTTCATGAAAACTCACATCCAATTAGCTATATATATCAGGATCTTTCCAACACATTGTTCTTGCCAAAGGATAAAATGTAAAAAGGAAAGGTGAAGATCACCGTGACTATCGGTGTACAAAAGTAGGGGATCTCCTTTTGCATCCCTTTACTTGTGCATGGGCAGTCAGAGCCGCGCCCACGACCACACTGAGCAGGGCAGAGGAGGGATGCCGGAGCGCAAGACGACCAAAGCAACACCTAGACCAGGGGCGCAAAGAGAGCAAGAGGGTGAGGTGGACTCCCCCGGCAAGACTTTTGCTGGGGCAACTTGCCTGACACCAGCAGAGCACGCCACCCTTGAGCCCAAGGGTTTCCGACGCCATCAACCACATTGCAACCAAGGCTCGGGAGGCACCTCTATCGTGGCATGCATATCTTTGTAGAGATCACAAATACACAAGATCAGACGTGAACCAAAAGACAACGATCCTTGGCGATGTCCTTGCCAAGAAATCCACGAGACCCCCGGCAAGATCCTTGCCGAGGACGACCATAGTGCTGCAGTAAAGCCCTTACCGGGCCCCCGGCAAGGCCCTTGCTGAAGACACCTATGGGGCTGCAGCCAGGACCATGCCTGACAAGACTCCACCTCCGCTCTCACGCAGCTGCTAGCTCGACCAGCTGAGCAGGCATCTGCGTGGAGCGCACGGCCTCCACACCAACTCAGCAAGCACCTGCGTGGTAGCATGCAGATCTTCGTGAAGGATCCACCAGCGCGCCAGCCCAGTAGCCAGCCAACGTGGCGCTACAACGCCTTGTCATCTTGGATGCGCGTCGGAGCCAGGTACGTTAGCAGCGCATGAAATGCATTTTTTCAACGATGCCAGAGGATAGACTCAGCCACTGTACACCTTTCCACCTCCCGTGTGCCACTGTGGCAACCCCTTTTGTCTATAAAAGGAAGTCCAAGGCGTACTAGAGAGGGATTCGGATCTTTCAGACAAGGGAGACACCGCAGCTAGTTCAAGAACACAAGAACACTCAAATATACACCAAAGCAGGACTAGGGTTTTACATGTCTCCGTGGCTCGTACCTAGGTAAATGATTTGCGTGCTAACCGCCAGACCAGCTCTTTGCACAACACCGCACCCGCCAACCGTAGAAGGGAACCTAGTGACCCCATAGGTGTTGTTTCCCACCGACATCTCTGGCGCGCCAGGTAAGGGGTGCGCAATTGTGAAAATTTGGTTTAGCAGTTAGTTTAGCAGTTCTTCATCGCCATGGCTCCCAAGAAGAAGATGATCACAGCAATCGGTTCGTTGGGGGCCGAACGACCCGTACCAGTACGGGCGAGTGGTGGGGCGGTCGCAGACGGAAGCCGAGGCGCGGCCCAGGAACACCCGCATCGCTCTAGCAACGAAAGCCTGGCGAGCGGCGTCGTTCATGCGCGAGATGACGGGCCACATGCCACCAAATCCAAAGACGGAGCCAGGCCCCCCGTAGGCGGCGCGGGGCCCTCCAGGTGCGGCGACTTCCGAGGCGCCTATGCCGACACCCCTGACGCGCTCTTCCCAGGTTGTGCGTGACGAGCAGTGTCACCACGCCGGTGACCCTGGGCACCGTCGTGTAAAGAGTCATGTGCATCATTCGCGGGATGTAGAAGGCCGACACGCGCGCCGAGGCACTGGCGAAAACGGCATACAGCCACCAGGCCGTGATAGAGCTCCTTCTAACGTGGTTAGGAGTCGGAGCGTGCCACGGTCCATGCAGCTTTCGCCACCACCCACGCCAACAGAAGCTTTGGCACGCGTGTAGTTGCTCCTCGACTTTCCTCCTGCTGTGGAAAAGCTCAACGAGTGGAGAGCCACCATCCAAAGCCTTGTCGGTGTTGCCAACAAAGATGAGCCACGACCGGCAGGGCCCTCAGTTCAGCGCTCCGTTGAGCCGCCGTGTGCCAGTGGTGGAAGAATCAGGGGTTCTGCGGCCACGATGCACTGTCCTCCTCCACGCCACCACTGCGGGTGTCGATCCATCATGACGATGCTTGTGATAACATTTCCATAGCGTCGTCCGACCCACAGACCCACCGCAATCAGCACCAAGTTCTTTGGGAGCAAGACCGTGAAGACGCTCGAACCACCATCGAGCGCCGGCGCGATACACGCCTCCAGTCAGATAGGCGTGCGGCGCCCACTATGGACCACCCAGCACCGGGGGGCTCTTTTAACCTACCCTACGACGTGGGTTGCCTGACCTTTACTCGGGAGTTGCGGCAGTTCCAGTGGCCCTCCAACCGCACGTTCAAGCCAGACGTTGGCAAAAAGTACAATGGCAAGACCCACCCGTCAGAGTTCCTCAACATCTACACCATCGCGATGCAAGCTGCTGGAGCCTGCGACGACAAGGTGCTTGCCAATTACTTCCCGTTGGCACTTCAAACCAATGTTATGTCATGGTTGATGCACTTGCCGGTGTATTCCATTTCTTCTTGGTTGGACTTGTGCCATGAGTTCGTTGGCGCCTTCACCGAAGGCCACCAAGCTCATGGCCAGGCAAGCGATTTTCATATTATCCCCCAAAAGGAAGGTGAAACCCTGGGCAAGTACATACAGAGGTTCAGCTGGGTGCAATACAACATCCCAGATGTTCATCCCGCCACCGTGATCAGCGCATTCCATCAAAATGTATGCAACTGCAAGATACGTGAATAGTTGGCGATGAACAAGGTCAAAGATGTGGCCGAACTATATGTTCTGGCCGATAGGTGCGCTCGAGCTAAAGAGGGATGGAAGTACCCCGATGAAGATGCCGACGGGGAAACTGACTCCACAGATGAAGACACAGCCAACCCGACGAAGAAGGGTCGGCGCCGCAACAGGAAGCGTAAGGGCAAGACCATGCTTGCCGTCGAGGGATCCGAGGACACCTGTGCTGCCAAGAAGGCCAAGGCAGACGACCCCGGCAAGGAAATTGCTGGGTGCACCGCTTGCCGGGCCTTGGCGGCTGCCGACAAGCTAGGAGGCACCGACAAGCAATATTGCAAGATCCACTGCACCAAGGGCCACGACCTCCAGAACTGCCGGCAAGTCGAGCTGCTTGCTAAGAAGCAAAAAGCTGAGTATGAGAGGCGGGACAAGGAGAAGGGCCAGGATGGTGCCGACGGATCTGGAAAGAAGTGTGGCGACCAAGGAGGTCGCCGCGGAAAGGATAACCAGCAAGAGAGGCCCGCTCGGGGCCGCGACAAGAAGCAAGGAGACGATGATCATGATGAAGATGACAAGTTCAGCGAGCATGGGTTCCAGAAGGCTACAGAGGCCATGTGCGTCGATGGTGGCGCCTCGCTGCACACCTCTCACCGCCAGCTCAAGCAGTGGGCGCGTGAGATCACAGCAGCGGAACCATCGTTCGATGCTCAGAAACCACTAAAGTGGTACGGCACACCTATCATTTTTGACACCGAGGACCACCCAGGTCGCACAACTCCGTTCGGGTGTTTGCCGTTGTTGGTCGATGCTAGTCAACGGCGCGGCCGGCCTGAATTTGATCTCACCCGTTGTGTCACATCCCTAGTCTGGTATGACTTAGACTAGCTAGCCATTTGTGCATCATATTTAAATTTCATTTAAGTTTGAAATGAGGATTGGTGGAACCCTCAGAATCATTTTTGAAAATGACCCAAATAAAAATTTCTCCCAAAGGGTCCAAGAAAATGCTCATGATGCCCTCTAAAAATATTGGACAGAGATAAAAATCAAAACAATATTTTTAGGAGCTCATGGATATTTATTTTGGCCATTTGGATTAATTCGATAAATATTTGCATTGGAAATATATTTCTATATATATGAAATATGGTCCAAAAATTATGCCATTTATAAAGGAGCTCTGGAATAATATATCTAGCTCCTGCAAAAATTGGCATAAGGTAATAAAATGGTTTAGTATTTTTATTAAACCAAACAAATGCCAGAAAAGTAGAAAAGAAAACAAAATTAGAAAAAAAATGCCTACCTGGGCTTCTTACCTGGCGTCTCTGGCCCAGCAAGCCAGCCCAGCCCACCACCGCCGTCGTCCTCCTGGCGCCAGTCGGCCAGGCGTGTGGCCGACGCGCGCGCACGGGCGGAGCACCACGCAACCAGCTCGCCTGCCTGCCTCCCCTGCCAGCGCGACGCCGCGTTGCTTCTTCTCGGTGCCGCCCCGATCCCCTGGCCTCACCCCCCCTCTCTCCCGTGCTTTTCCCCTTCTCTCTCTCTCTCACCCGAGAATCACCGTCGCCGCCGTTCGCCATAGCCATCGCCACCGGCCTCCCCTCGCCTCCCCGACACGCGCGGAAGCTCCGCCCCCTCGCCCTGAAGCTCCTCGTCGAGCCACGCACCTCCGGACGGCCTCCATCGCCGCTATCGCCATCGTCTTCCTCCTCGGGCTCCGCCGTCCGCCGCCGTCGATTCGCCGTCACTAGGTCTCCCCCGACCCCCCCCCCCTGACACTGACAGTGGGCCCCGGTGCCCCCTAACCTTTTAATTAAACTAAATTAACCCCTGTTTAAGCCCCCTGTCACTGACGTGTGGGTCCCACACGTCAGGTTTGACCCGGACCAGCCCAGTTGACCGCTGACGTCGTGCTGACGTCATGCTGGTGCTATAATATGATTTCTGGAATTAAATTTAATCAGAAAATTCCAGAAATTGTTTTAAACTTCAAAAATTCATATCAATTCAACCGTAGCTCAGATTAAAATAATTTATATATGAAAAATTATCAAAAAAAATGCAATCTTTCCATCTCTACTAGTTTCATGCATGAAAAACCAACTTATACATGCTGAATATGGGAAAACACATTATGGCATATATAAGAGACTTAATTTAGAAATGCATTTGAACCTTTGGTTCAAATGGACTTCAAACCAATTGAACACTAGTTGCATTAGGTCAACAGCATCACATCTACATGCCATGTTCATGCATCATATTGTTGCATATGATTGTGAATTGATTGCCGGCACCGTTCCTTCTCGATAGGGCCTGCTCCGGAGACGTTCCAGAGTACCTGTCTGTGAAGCAGTGCCTCCCTTGTTGTTTTACCAGGCAAGCAAATCCCCTTGTTCATTTTGATAAAACCCTACTCTCTCGCTCCTGCTCTCAGTTATTGCATTAGAACAACAACGATTCATCTGCTACTTTGTGCTGCGGTAGTTGAACCCATTCCTCTGCATGACCTGTCATTGCCATAGTAAATAGTTGAAACCCACTAGCATGTGTAGGAGTTGATTGAAGCCACTGATGTGTTCCTACCATGCTATGCCTGCTATTGCTTAGAGTGTGTCAGGTCTGATTCATTGGGACTGAATTGGAGTGTTACGATATGTTCTGATGCTGAGTGTTAAGTGTGTGAACACGTTTTGGTAAAGGTAGCGGTGAGAGGCCATGTAGGAGTACATGGTGGGTTGTCTTGCTGGAACCGTCCTTAAGCACTGAGTTCTATGTATGTTGTCCAATGACTCGATACTACCACACATTGGGATCCTTAATTGACTCTCTCGGCTTATTAACCAACTTGATCTCTGTCCAGGAGTCGCAACTAGTTTCTGGTGTTTGTAGGTAGTGCTATTTTTCTACCAAGTGGCACCCGGCAGGGTGGGCTTGGGACAGACTAGGCACACGTGGCCCGGTGTACCGAGTGGCACCCGGTTGGTGGGCTCGGGAACCCTGTACACATCGTTTGGGGCCGTAAGCGACACCCCGGCCGGATCTCCTTGCGGATGGAACCCGAATAGGCGATAAACCTGGACTAGAGTCTTGTGTGGTTAGTCAGGTCGTGGCCGACACCCTCGCCAGGCTTCCGCTTGAAGGTTGCCGAGATACATGACGTGTACATGGCGGTAAGTGGCGAGAGCGTGTGTGAAGAAGTACACCCCTGCAGGGTTAACATGATCTATTCGAATAGCCGGGTCCGCGGTTATGGACTTCTTGGATGCTTACATGGTACATAGACAACTTGAAGTGGATACCCTAAAATGCTCAAGACATGTGTGAGTGCTATGGATGGCCTTCTCGTAGGGAGACGGGGATGAATCCATAGTAGTGTATTGTATGGTGATTAGTGGACTCGTGTACGTTGTTTCACCTCAAGAGTTTCTGGTAGTCGTAGAACAGGATAGCCACAGAGTCAAAGCTGGCTTGCTGCAACTAAACCCCACATTACTCTCTTGATACAAATGCATGTATGATAGGATATGATGTAAGTCTTGCTGAGTACCTTTGTCCTCATGTTGCTTTATTTATGTTTTTGCAGCGGAGACCTCGGTCTTACTAGGGTTCCCATGGACTTCGACTAGTAGCTAGTACCTCAGCTACGATCTTGAGCGGATGTTGTAGATAGTCAGGCTTTCAGCCTTTTCCATTTGTAGATGTCTGTACCCAGACATGTAATGCTTCCGCTTGTTGCTTGTATGCTCTGTATGATGGGTCTTGTGACCCCTGTTTGCAATAAATGCTATGATGGCTCTTCTGAGCCTATATCCATATAAGTTGTTGAGTTATGCTGTGATGCCATGTTGTACAGCACATACTTGCATGTTATGCGTACGTGTAATGTGTATTGCTATGTGTGGGATCTGACTATCTAGTTGTTTATCCTTAGTAGTTCTCTCTTACCGGGAAATGTCTCCTAGTGCTTCCACTGAGCCCTGGTAGCTTGCTACTGCTCCGGAACACTTAGGTTGACCGGCATGTGTCCTTCTTCGATCCTGTGTCTGTCCCTTCGGGGAAATGTCACGCGATGAATACCGGAGTCCTGCTAGCCCTCTACAGCCCGGTTCACCGGAGTCCTGTTAGCCCAGTGCTACAGCCTGGATTCACTCGCTGATGACCGACACGTTCGATGCTGGGTCATGGATGCCTGTCCCTGTAAGTTAGTGCCACTTTGGGTTTACGACTAGCCATGTCAGCCCGGGCTCTTTATCATATGGATGCTAGCGACACCATCATATACGTGTGCCAAAAGGCGCAAACGGTCCCGGGCAAAGGTAAGTCGACACCCGTGGGGATACCGTGCGTGAGGCCGCAAAGTGATATGAGGTGTTACATGTTAGATCGATGTGACATTGAGTCGGGGTCCTGACACGTTGTGATCAAAAGGCTGCAGATTCCTGATGGAGACCTTGAAGAGACGCGCACGTTTCAAGGGGTCAACCTGGGGAGGAGTCAGCTGAAGGGTAAGGTCACGCTGCCCGTGATGTTTGGAGGCGAGTTAAACTACAGGACGGAGAGGATTGTTTTCGATGTAGCCGAGATCCCCTTGCCCAACGACAGGATCCTTGGCCGCCTGGCACTAGCCAAGTTCAAGGCGGCGTCGCATTACGCCTGCAACACGCTGAAGATGCCGGGACCGATGACCATCATCACCGTCCCCTCCGACAAAAGGACGCACTGATCTGCGCCGACTAACTCTACCGGGAAGCAGTTGCAGCGACTGCAGCCAGAGCCCCGGCAGGGATGACGACCAGCAAGACCTCTCGTACCCACTCTGGCAAGCACACCTCTTCGGAGTGTTGTGCTCCCGTCGAGGACGTACCAGAGAGCTCCACTGGCAAGAGCAAGAAATCCAGAGCTGCGCCACTAGAGACCAACAGGGTGTCCGTCGAGGAGGATGGCACGGGAGGGGCTTTCACCATAAGCTCCACCCTAGATAGCAAATAGTAAAGCGCGCTCATCACCTTCCTGCGGGCGAATATTGACGTGTTTGCATGGCAAGCATCCGACATCCCCGGCGTTCCCAGGGTGGTGATTGAGCACCATCTTGCTATCTTTTCTCATGCGCGACCCGTCAAGCAGAAGGTCAGGAAGCAAGCTTTGGAACGACAGGAGTTCATCATGGAGGAGATCAGGAAGTTGGAAGCGTGTAACACCCCGGATGTAACTTGCCACATTTGTAACTCCGACTCTTGCCATTTTCGGCTTTAAGTTATGAGATTTAACATCGTGGTTGGGTTTTGTCTTTCGTTTTTCATTTTGTTCATGTCATGCATTTCATATCATGTCATCATGTGCATCGCATTTGCATTCGTGTTTGTCTCATGCATCCGAGCATTTTCCCCGTTGTCCGTTTCGCAATCCGACACTCCCACATGCACCGACACACCCCTCTTATCTCTTTTCGTGAGCGGGTGTTCAAAGTTCTTGGAATGGACAGAGATTTGCCAAGTGGCTTTGGTACATTGCCGGTAGACTGCCTGTCAAATTGCGTTCCGTTCGGAGCCCGTTTGATACCCCAACGGTTAACCGGGTAACCACAAAAGCCCCTTGTGTGTTGCAGCCCAACACCCCTCCAAAACAGCCCAATAACCCATCTAAACCATCTCCATGTCCTCCGCCGTCGGATCACGACCGTGTGGGCGAAAACCGCACCTCATTTGGGCACTCCAAACTCCCTCTACCTATAAATATGTGTATCTCCCCCGAATTTCGGGTCCAAACCCTAGTCTCCTTCCACCTCACGCCGCCGGACAAGTCCGTCCGCGTCGGACGTGTTCGCCGGACGCGTCACCCCGGCCCATCAGAGGGCGACACCTCAGCCTCTGCCGCCCCGCACCCAATCCGCTGCCGCCACATCAGCACGCCGCAACCCTCTCTCTCCCCCGCGCTCGCCCGGCCTGCGTCCAGCCCCCGTGGGCCCAGCGCTGCTGCCCGCCGCTCGGGATCTCTGCCACCTGGCTCCGCCTCCCCGCACCGCCGAACTCCCTTGCCGCGCCGCCCGGCTCCGCCTCCCCGCACTGCCAAACTCCCTCGCCGCGCCGCCCGGCTCCGCCTCCCCGCACCGCCGCTCTTCCTCGCCGCCAGCCGGCTCCACGCTTCGCCACCGACGCCTCCGGCCAGATCCGGTCGAGGAGCGACCGGACCCGGCGACCACAAGCTCCGGCAAGCCCCCTTCGAGTTCCGGCCGCCGTCCCCGTTTTCTCCGGTGAACCTCGGAATCCGTGCTGCTGTCAAACCCAAGTCCGCGAGGTGAAATTTCACTAAGTCCCGAAACCTCCCTAATATTTTCAAGCCTACTTCATCACATCATATCTCGGTGACCGTAGCTCCAAATGATGCATATGATATGTTTTAATGTTCGTCTCATTGAGCTCTTCATGTTAGAAGCTTTTCCATGCATGTTAATGTCCATCATGATGCCATTTTCTTTGATGCAAGAGTGCTAAAATGTTAACTGATGGTTCTTATCAGATCATGGTGATTTGTCATTTTTGTTGCATTTGATGTGTGCATCATATGAGCATGAGGTCTACATGTGTTTTGAACTACATCATGCCATCTTTGCAGGTGTGATAGTATTGTATTTTGTGATCTATGCGGTGACTAGGACAAGCATGCAATGTAGGCTCCACAATGTTGCTGTTTTCAGGGACTTGGGATTTTGCTAAGTCTTTTCCCTGTTGTTATATTGATGCCATGTAAAATTGATGCTACATTGAGATCCATGCTTATTTTGGAATACTTCAGTAAGGATATTTTGACCATGTGGTTATGCTCTATCCATCCATGCCCCTGGTTGCAATTATGGAGTGCTCTAGAATGTCTTTTTCTAGTTCTACTTTTGCTATAAAATGTTCCTGGCAGCATGTTAACACTACTAGGAAAAGGGCTATAGATGAAATTGACACTAATGGCGCACCAGACACAAGGTGCACCACTAGTAACAATTTTTTTTCATTTTTCCAAACATACTAATGGCGCATCTAGGCAAAGTGCGCCATTACTAGTTCTAACTAGTAAGTAATGGCGCACCAGCCATAGAGTGCGCCACTACTGTATTTTTTTATTCTTTTTTTTGCAAAATTACTAACGGCGCACCGTGGCACAGTGCGCCATTACTAGTTTAAACTAGTAATGGCGCACTATGCCACGGTGCACCATTAGTGTGTATATATATATATATATATATATATATATATATATTAATTTTTTGCAAAACTACTAATGGCGCACGGCCAGCAGGTGCGCCATTAGTATGTTGGGTTACTAATGGCGCATGGCTGGGTGGTGCGCCATTAGTAACCTGGGACCAGCTAGATATTTTGGACAGCCACACCTACACACTCACTTTCCCCACTTCATTCCCTCCACCTCCTTCTCCAAGCTTGTCGGCTGCCTCCTCCTCCTCCTCACCTCATTTGCACCATAGATTCATCAAAATTAAGGGTGAAATTACCTTTTTTGATAGGTAAGTAAGGGGAAAGCTATCTTCATGTTGTAGATCTACTTTTTTTCTCCCTAGCTAGCTCCAACAACGTGCACATGCACTTTTTGTGGCCTAGCTAGATCTATGTATGTTTGTGGTGTTGCATATATGTTTGTGTTTGCAGGTACCTGTATTTGAAATGCGATAGTTGCCAATATTTTGTCAGAATGTTGATTCATTTCCGTTTCAGCGAGAATTTTGGCACTATGCATTCTTCTTGGTCCTATTTTTAGGAAAGTCATGCCAAATTTTTTCTTGGTTCTAAAATATCGTTTTGCTCTACCCCGCAGGCGACCATGGTTCGCACGATGACTGAAGGCATCGTGAATAGGTTTTTGAGCTCCACGAAGGCCGAGATGCTTCAAAAGAACAAGATAGAGATAAGATGTCCGTGTCGAAGATGCACGCTGAAGAGCCTTATTGCGGACCCGGATTCTGGGCAGGTGCGGGACCACCTGCTCTTGCGTGGTTTCATGGATGGCTATCGGTGGCAAGGTGATGAAGATGACTATGAAGTCTTCCATGGGGGTCGGGCAAGAAATGATGAAGGGCAGCAAGACAACCACCGTGGCTCGGGCGGGCGAGAAGATGAAGAATCTCTAGGACATGATCACGACGGTGATGCTATACACAGTCATCATGTAGAAGATGCCGGACATGATGATGAGGAAGATGCCGGAGCAGACGAAGGGCATGATCATGAAGATGAAGATGCCGGTGGAGCAGACGATGATGGATCATCGATGGGCTGGGTGCAGGACCCTCATATTCAAGAGCTGCTTCTCAAGCGGACGGATAACGCAAGAGCTGCCGCCCGAGAGAAAGCCAAGCTAGATCAACTGGAGATAGAAACGGTTACTCCATTGTATGAAGAATTTAGGCTCGAGGATACCCGCCTGAAAGTAACGCTCATGGCTCTGGAGATGAAGGTAAAACACAAAATGACCGACGCATGCTTCGACGAGAACATGTCATTCTGGCACGAACGTCTTCCCAAGGGGAACAAGTGCCCTACCAGTTTCGAGGAGGCGAAGAAAATCGTGTGTCCTCTAGATTTACCGCACGTGAAAAACTATGTGTGCATGAACAATTGCATCATTTACTGGGACGAGCACGTGGAGTCTACAATATGTCCGGTGTGCGGCGTCACTCGATACAAGAAGAGGAAGAAAGCTCCTCGAAAAGTGGTGTCGTACTTTCCGATCACTCCTTGTCTGCATCGGCATTTCGCGGACCCTAAGGTAGCAAAGCTCCTGCATTGGCATGCGGATAGGGAGGAGAAGAAGTGAGAAGATGACGTAAATGATCCGAAGATAAATAAAAAAGACAAGATGCTGAGTCACCCTAAGGATGGGAGCCAGTGTCAAGCGTTGAACTTTGAACACCCATAATTTGGGAAGGATCCAAGGAACATCGTGCTGGGCGCGAGCACCGATGGAGTCAATCCGTTTGGCAGCCAGAGAAGCACACATAGCACCTGGCCTGTGTTTGTGTGGATGTACAACCTTCCCCCTGGTTGTGCATGAAGAGGAAGTACATTCACATGAGTATGCTAATTGAAGGGCCAAAACAACCAGGGAACGACATCAATCTGTATCTAGGGCTGCTGAAAGAGGAGCTAGACACGCTGTGGAAAACGCCAGCCAATACGTGGGATGCCGCAGAGAAAGAATATTTCCCTAGAGAGCCGCACTGCTCACGACGGTGCACGACTATCTCGGTTACGGATATATCGCGGGGCAGGTGGTCCACGGATTTTCTAGATGCGTCAGGTGCATGGATGACACAACGTATCGCCAGCTAGATAGAGATCCCGGGTCTTCGAAAACCGTGTTCATGGGACATCGAAGGTGGCTTCGCGATGATGACCCGTGGAGGAAACGCAAGGATCTGTTCGATGGTGAAACCAAACCCCGAAGACGCCCGCGTACGAGGAGCGGCGAGGAAATAGACGAGCTGTTGAAAAATTGGAAAGATTGCCCACTGCTGGGAAAGAAGCAAAAGGCGCCAGAGCTGGGATAGAAGCAAAAGGCACCAGAGCCGCTGCTGAAGGTATGGAAAACGAGGTCTGTTTTCTAGGACTTGCCGTACTGGCAGATCCACCGTGTGCCTCACAGCCTTGATGCCATGCATATCACGAAGAACGTGTGCGAGAGTCTACTTGGTACCCTGCTCAACATGCCAGAGAGGACCAAAGATGGGCCGAAAGCAAGGGCATACTTGAAATCAATGGGCATCAGGCAGGAGCTTCATGCTAATTATGTTGATGATCATGATAATGATGAGGCGAAGCAGGACACAGAAAGTCGTCGCAAAGGCAAAAAGGCCAAGAAGACCGGAAATGACTACCCTCTCACGTGCTTCACTCTAAGTCAGGAGGAGATCGAGCAGTTTTTCGCCTGCCTCATAGGAGTAAAACTTCCTTACGGTTACGCGGGGAAGATAAGCAGATACCTAGACCCAGCGAAGCAGAAGTTCAGCGCGATGAAGTCTCACGACTGTCACGTGCTGATGACGCAGATACTTCTAGTTGCAATCCGTGTGATCATGGACGCGCACGTTCGTGAAACGCTATTTGGCCTATGCAACTTCTTTGACTTCATCTCTCGGAAGTCGGTTGGCGTGAGGCAACTCAGAAGGCTACAGGAAGGGATCGTGGTGATACTATGCAAGCTTGAGATGTACTTCCCGCCCGCATTCTTCGATGTTATGGTGCATCTGCTGGTCCATATCGTGGAGGATATCATCCAACTCGGGTCGACATTCCTGCATAGCATGATGTCGTTCAAAAGGATGAATGGTGTCATCAAAGGACATGTTCGCAACATGTCACGTCCAGAGGGAAGCATAGCCAGGGGCTTTCTGACCGAAGAGTGCATCTCCTACTGCTTGAATTATCTAGGCATCGAGAACCCCGTTGGTCTGCCCGTCAACAGGCACCTCGGCAGGCTCGCTGGATGGGGTCACCGTGAGGGTCGCCGCGAAATGCATGTCGACTTCGAGGGTCGACTCGCCGACTTTGAAAGAGCAAACCTAGTCGCGCTACAACACATAGACATGGTCGATCCTTGGGTGGTAGAGCACAAAACCTTTATTGAGAAGACGTACAATGACCGAGGCCAACAGAGGATGGACGGAGATATAATCAAAGAGCACAACTCATGTTTCACGCGTTGGTTCAAGCAGAAGCTTCTGTCGTACCCTTTACATGAGGATTCTTCGCGGAAGAACAACTCATATTCGCCTTGTCACAGGGCGCCGAGCACAACCTGATGACCTATGAGGCGTACGATATCAACGGCTACACATTCTACACCGAGGACAAGGACATGAAGAGCGATGGTTATCAGAACTCCGGGGTAACGATGGAATCCTACACCGGTAACGACAAGGACAGATACTACGGAAGGATCGAGGAGATCTGGGAGCTGAGCTACGCTGGAGAGAAGGTCCCGATGTTCCGTGTCAGATGGGCCAAGAGCGTCCTAAAAGAAGACCGGTATTTCACCACCATGGTTATACCCGAAGCCAAATCCAAGACCGCGAGCGCAAACATCACCGCGAAAAATGAGCCATGGGTACTGGCTTCCCAAGTGGACCAATGCTTCTTCATTACAGACCCGTCAAAGCCCAGTCGTGTAGTCATGAGGAGAGGCAAAAGGAAGATCATCGGAATGGATGTAGTAGCCAATGAGCAAGATTTCGACAAGTACGGCGACCCGAAGATCGAACATGACGACGATGATGAAGTAGTAGCATACACCACAAGAAGAAGCAGGACCACCCTACCTAAAGGACGTCCGTTCCACAGAAGAACTCCATTTGCGAAAAAGAAGGGCAAGAAGATTGTGAACAGATAGCTAGCTAAGATCGATTGTATTTAAATCGTAGTCTTCATTTCTCGGGAACTTTTTGATATCATGAATATTTTTAAATTTCATGGGCACTTTTTGAATTCATGAATGTTTTTTCAAATTTGATGATATTTTTCATATTCAATATGAAAAAATATTGAATATTCATGAGGACACTCAATCTCGATCCCCCTCCCTCTCGATAGCTATCACCCTCGCTAGATCCCCCTCGCCGCCGAGCACCCCCCGCACCCTCCGCCCGCTCCACCGCCGCCGAGCACCCCGCTCCACCGCCGCCGCCGACCCCCGCACCGTCCCCCGGCCCGCTCCACCGCTGTCGCCGACACCCCGCACCCTCCCCCACTTTTTGATGATATTTTTAAATAACAAATTTGATGATATTTTTTCATACTCATAAATGTTTTACCAATTCACAAATGAATGCAACTAAAAATCCAAAAAAGACTAGTTGTGCTTGGTTATATATTACACCCAAAAGCATATAAAGTTTGTCAAATTTGGAGCTATGGATATTTAGTTACGATTTAAACAAGTTTGAACATATTTAAACACAAATAAATATCAAACAGAATTTTAAATGTTGTTAACATGGCAACAAACTGCATATTATTTTTCTACATGAAATTCTGAGCATCTAGCATATGTGACATGTTATATTTGGATGCATGCATAAAAAGATATGTGCAAAGAAAAAAATGCATAAAAACAAAAATTGGGGAGCCTGGGAATCGAACCCAGGACCTCCCAGTGTGTGTGTTGCATGCTAACCAGTCAGGCTAGTGTGTGTATTCTGATGGGGATACGGTTAGGTGGAATATAACCTGAGTGCTCAAACTGTAATCAAAAAAATATATTAATGGCGCACCGGGGGGAGGTGCGCCATTGCTGTCGTTGTACTTATGGCGCTCTAGGGGGAGGTGCGCCATAGCTAACCCTCCCCTCACTCCACCTATTTCCCTCTGGCCTCTCTCCCTCCCTCGCCAGATCCCCCACTCGACCTAACCTGCCCCAACCGTACGCCGCCGCCCCGCCTTGCTCTGCCCCCTCCGTCCGCCGCATGCCGTCGGCGATGCCGCCGCCTCTCCTTCCCTGCCTTCTTCTCCACCCCGCTGCCCCGACCCCCACCGCCCCCATGCCCCTGCGCCCCCACTACTGCAGCTCCCCCGCGCCGCCGCCCCCGCGCCCCCCACCACTGCAGCTCCCCCGCGCCACCGCCCCCGCGCCCCGAGCCAGAGGAGGAGGTCGAGTAGGAGGAGGAGACAGAGGCGGCCGATGCGGAGCAGGAGGCCGCAGAGGACGCGCTGCTGGACCGCGCACATGCCCTCATCTCCCGCGTCTTTGAGCAGGAGGCCAACCCCAACCCACGCCTCATCCACATCCTCGCCACCATCCGCGTCATCGAGCAGGAAGCCAGGTAGTCTGCCCATCCCCTCCCTCTCCCCCTTACGCCCAAATTCTCAAA
Organism: Triticum aestivum; assembly: GCF_018294505.1. Classification (NCBI taxonomy): domain Eukaryota; kingdom Viridiplantae; phylum Streptophyta; class Magnoliopsida; order Poales; family Poaceae; genus Triticum; species Triticum aestivum. The sequence goes on along the minus strand of NC_057803.1, from coordinate 524,883,472 downwards.
TCAATTCCCACCCTGAACTATGAAATTGTTCTTGTTGTGTTAAGAGGATGTGGTGAAAGTTATGATAGCTGCTTCAGCAATATACATAGGACTGTTGTATTTAGCACAGGCTTCCTTGATGAATTGTTATGGCACCAGCAAGCATTTAGCAAAAAATGTGAAAAATCAAGGTTCCTCTTCAGATTAGGTTTTTTACTTTGTGTGCAAGTGAGGAATCTATTGACCGTACAAGCACAAGTTAATTTTACTCCTCCCTAATTAATAGTACTCCTGAATGACAGATATAACTACTCCTGTATTTCTTGTGGATCTATTGTGTAATAATTGTTCTGTCATGAAAATAGAGTTTTGTCTCTCATGTTCTGAATTTCCTCTTTTCCTCAAATTTTGCTTCACAATAGTATCTCTGCGGCTGTTGTTGATCATCTTTCAAGTTTATCTTTGTACTAGTATTTGAGCTCTTTCCATCATCTAGTGTCATGTGGAACTCTTTTTACAGTTAAAATGACCATGATTTACTTTGTCCAGTAGTTGGGTTTTTTAAGTCTATTTATAGCTCTAGTACACTTCTCTTACACTTACTGAGGACTTGTATTTCTGCTTTTTAGGTCAGCGTAAATTTGGTAGTCTCTGAGTTTTGTTAATCCTATGATCTGTCGCTCTGTCAGCCTTTGTAATTTGCACCTATATTATGTAACATTACTTGATGATGTTAAATTGTAACTCCCTTTCCTTAGAACTGTAATTACTGTAGCAACAAATCCATTTTCACCTATATGTATAGTACACACAAGGAAATGACTATTCTGTGTTTTTTTGTTTGTTTTTTATAGTCCTCTAGTAACTGAGCTACTGTTGTGTTGTTGTTCCTATACTATAATTGTTTCAGCGCAAACTACCATGACTTAATGTTTACAATAGTTGTTTTCTTTGTATCCAATAGTCAGCGTATATTTTTCTTCAGAGGTAACTGGTCAAATGTTTAGTGTGTATGTCTGAACTTGAATGTTGCAATGTTGTTTTCTTTAGAGGCTACTGTCAAAAACTTGAGCTACTGTCTTGCAAAGATGATGATCATCTTGCTAGTTTGCTGGGTTTTGTCTCCGACCATTTGTGTCATGATGAATTTGCAGGTACCCCGAGAGGCCCTTGAGTTTGCTGGAATGTCGATTAACTTCCGTTCCGGCAAATTTGGGTACTCCGTATGTCCTATTTTCAGCAAAGGTCATGCTGAAATTTTCCGTGAATTTTAGCATGACTTTGCTAAAAATAGGACAAATGGGGTACTTGCGACAAATGCATGGGACGGGGTATCTTAGTACTTAGTTAAGTAGGATCAACTGCCCCGCCATTCTTGCTGCATTAAACCATAGGTGGCAATAGAGCCAAGTGATTAGGCCCAACTTAGAATTCTCCTTAGCATCGATAAACCCTAGATGATAAACCCAACATAGGTGGCAATAGAGCCAAGTGATTAGGCCCAACCTAGGGTGCGTAGGCATCGATAAACCCTAAATGATGAAAACTTAACTTGTCTTCTATAGGGTGCCTCGGTGTCGATGAGAACCTAAATGCTATACGCTTAGGCTTTTAGGGTGCCTCGGTGTCGACAAACCCTAAATTATAAAAGCTTAGCTTTTAGGATGCCTCGGTGTCGACAATCCCTAAATGATGACACCATGATCTTGTTCCTTGACAATAACCAACTTTTTGACCAAACTTTTTTCCTATTTAGAGGGAAACATGGCCCACAACAATGAGGCCAATGGTTCAGGCGGCAAGCAATTCTGGGAGCTGTCCCAGGAGTTGGAGGAAGAACCTCACCGCTATGAGGACGCCTCGGAAGACACCGATCCTGACTACACAACCCCTAGTGGCGTTGGGGATGACACCACTGATGGTGCCGCCGAGGATGCCACCACTGATGATGGCGGCGCATGCACAAATGGCAGCCAACCAAAGAGGCAATGGAAGGACCGGTGCCCGAGCGTGCTCGGCACCGTCAGGGAGGAATTTACTGAAGTGAACTCCGACGGGCATCCGACGGCGCCCATTCAAGTAGTCAAGGGGTACTCGGTTCAGCTCGGATGCATTCTCCGGAGCACCGTGTCGATCAACACTGAGAACCTAACGCATAAGGACCGAGGGAATTTGCGCAGTCTCCTCTTCACAAAGCTGCACGAACGATACAAGTTCCCCGCTGAGTTTGCAAACACATGCCTCTCAGGTAATAAAGTGAACAGTGCCGCCCTCACGAGGATGAGCACGGCCCTGTCTACTTGGAGAAGCATGGTGAAGGCAATGATTGAAAAAGGTGATAGTTATGAGAAGATCAAGGCGAAATATCCTTTGATGAGCGAAGATGAGTACAAGGAGTTCAAGATCAAGTGCGAGATCCCCGCAACCTCTGAATCAAGTCAGTGGGGGAAAGAAATGCGGCAGTTGAACTTAGGGGTCCACCAACTCGGTCCCGGCGGTTACAGAGTGGCGGAGCCTATATGGGACAAGGAGGACGCGGAGCATGCCGAGCAAGGCCTACCGCCCCGCTTTGAGAAATACAGTGACAAGCAGACCAAGAACTTTCTCAGGGCCCGGTACAAGGAGGACCCGGTAACAAAGGAGCTTACCATGGATCCGAAGACCAGGGAGCTTAACCTTGTTCTGGTAAGGAATGCGCCCCTGCGTAATTAGCTCCATATGGTTGCATTCTAATTAATCCCCAATATTTCTAAATGGTTCACGTTCCTTCCGCAGGACAAAGAAAGCAGTAGCGCGGGGTCGTCTCAGAGCTCCCCTTTCGACACCCCTTTGAATAGGGCGTTGAACGTAATGAAAAACAAGGATAAGCTTAGTAAGCCAATGTCAGCTGGTCATGTGGCCGGCAAAGGCTTGTCCACAAAATGGTCGTCATACTATACCGCTGGTGGGCGAAAGGAGAAAAAGACCAGCTCGGAAAGCCAGTCGCGCGAGGTTGAAGCACTCAAGGCACAAGTGGCGCGGATTCCGGAGCTTGTCCAAGAGCAAGTGGAACAACAACTAGGAACGAAGCTCAACGCCATGGTGCCTACGTTGATTCATGGGCTGACGACGTGGATTGTGGGCGGCCAACAGGGGCCTCCCCCGGTTCCCAGCTTCACGGCCAGCAACTCGCACAACGCGCAGGTGGTGCCATTGGTGTCTCCGGTGCTGCCATTGGTGTCTCCGGTGGAGGCAGTATTCGTGTCTCCGGCGCCGGCACGGGAATTGGAGCTTAATGCACCCGGGTGTACGCTGGTCGGCACCTCGCCAGCAAGCGGCCCCTCCGTCACTTGCCCGCCCGTCGTTGGCGGTGCCTCGACATTAGCCGAGCTCGACGGCATCACGATAACTAAGCCTCTCGGCCGATGACTTCATCTCCTTGCCTTTGACTAGGCATCCATGACGCCCTACATGTTTTCGCAAGGCACCGCTGATGTTCCTTGCACTCTCCTGCACTTCATGGGCGGCGAGTTGGTCGATGTCGCCAAGGGCAGAATCGTTCAACCGGGCAAACCCATGTTCCATGGTAATCCGATGCCACCCACACTGTATAGGGTTGAAGTGGTTCGGGTGCTGCCAGGCTGCGACGAGCTGTTACCTCCGATTCGACCCGCTGGGGCCGACGAAGAAGATGAGATGACCCTCAGCGCCTGCGTAAGCTGGCCCCTACTTTGGCCGAAGAGCCAGATTCGTTTGGGGGCGGGAGACACCACCCCACAGACAAGACCGCCAGTCGTGCCGGCGCCAAGCCATGGCAAGAACGCCGCAACGCTACCGGACCTACCGGACATCCCTATGGCACAGGATCCGGACATGCATATGGCACAGGATCCGGACAACGACGACAACAACGACGGTACATTTACCAACGCCGATAAGTACTTTGCCGAACATGGGTACGGTGACGAGTTCTGCGGGCCTCCTTCTCAAGAACCCAACCAAGACGACCGCGATCTAGCTGGTACGGTGGAGAAACCCAATTGCAACAGGCGTCGTCTGGCGCTCAATTCTCAGGAGACGCCTCTAGCTGCCGCCTTCACCGAGCCTCAGATAGCTGAGGTGCGAAATATTATCAGCCCCAACACGCTAAAGAAGGCGGTCTGTGAGCAGAACTCGGTCCCATTACAGCAGATCAAGAAGAAGGGCCGGAAACGAGAGACTAAAAAGGGCGCCGGTGCGAGCCAGCCGACACCGAGTATGATCCGTGCTCGGGACGGGCCACCTTCACCTAAGGATATCTCGAGGAGGGTGCATGTGGCGGGTAGGGCGATGCTACTGACAAATATGCTCAATGCTGCAACCGGTGCTATGCGGAGTCTGCACGACAATGTTCTTTTATTGGAGAAGCGGCGTCTCAGAGAGAATGATGTGGCATACCCGGTTTTCGTGGCCAAGGTGCCAGAGGGCAAGGGCTTTGTGGATGGCGCCATCGGGGGTACGATCATCCTGCAGTTTGATGACATCTTTGCTATGTTTAACCTTCATCCGCTGCACTACACCTTCGTTCGGCTGTTTTAGCTGAGTATGGAGATGCGGATCATTAGAGACAAGACCCCGGACATCGTGATAGTCGACCCCTTCTACATGTCTGCCAAGCTCTTGGGCAGCGCTGGGGACCGCCAAGTCACAAGTTCACACCTCAAAGGAGTCATTCTGGCAAACCCAGATAAGGATAACTTCCTTGTGGCTTACTTTCCTGAGTAAGTCATCCCTTAACCGCCCCGTAACATATGATTTCTTAGATTTCGATCGTTCTTTTTTTTCTAACATTCTGTGTTCTGTGCAGTGACACACATTGCACACTCATCCTCTTAAGCCCGAAATATTCCATGGCCACGTATTTCGACCCGAACCATGACCCCAAGATGGACTACACAAATATCAAGAAAGTTCTTGATGATGTTCTCCCCGGCTACGCCAAATCTGGAGGCACCTTCACCAGGCCAGTTCGTAGGTACGGCAGGCATTCTCCCACAATAATAAGTTCTTCTGCGTCAAGCAGCCGCCTGGTGGTCAGAAGGATGCCTACTACGCCCTGCATCACATGCGGGCGATCATACTGGACCATCATCACCTTCTGCTACCAGATAATCTCAAAGATTGGGCCGCGAGCTTGTCGGCAATCCAGGACGCGAACATCAGACAAGAATTCTTTCGCATCCAGTCGGAGTTTGCGGACATCATACATCAAGATGTCCTTCATACCTCGGGGCAGTTCTACCTCAGATATCAACCGTCCAATAGTGAGATAGACGGAATGCTACAAATGCAGGCTGACAACGCCCGCGATTTCATGACCATCATGACAGACGGTGGCTTCATCCATGCTCCGGTCCCATGAGTCGAGTCGAAAGTAGTGATACTATGTGAAGTTCTGAAACATTGATTGGCTCATGTTGTAATTAAAATTTAATGAATTGTATGTCTCTTTGGTTTGGACAGTCGTTCAACTTAGATGTAATTGATGCTATTTATTAGTAGGACCATGAATCGTGCTATTAATGTCTTGCTTTTCTCTTACGATCCTTTTGTTGCATACTTATATATTGCTTATGTATTGTCTGTTGTTTGGCTTGTGCATAGAGATGTCGTCATATGTCGTGTACAAGGGTAAGGTTCCCGGAGTCTACGACGACTGGGAGGAGTGTCGGAGATAGGTTCACCGTTTCAGCGGTAACAGTTACAAAGGGTACACCACTAGGGCGGAGGCGGAATCTAGATACGCTCGCTATCTAGCGGGAGAGAGGAGGGAGAGTTGGAGGAACCGGATGAAGACCAGTTTCATCGCGATGATGCTCATCGTGATGACCGCAGCTCTCTTCTATGTGATGGTAGTTTAGATGATCGATATCGACTTGTAATGTGAAGACAAACTCGATACTCGCGGTCTCGAGACTTGTAATGTTCTATCTTTGTTCGGTCTTTTGAATTCGGAGACTAATATGATGATTTGTATTCGGAGAGTAATCTTCTATTGTATTCGATGAATCTGCTGTTGCTGTGTGGTGCTGTCTATATTCTTCCCAATAATATATTTTGTGACCTGTGCAAAAATCAAAAAAGTAAAAAAAAACTAATATTCATACTAATGGCGCATCACTTCAAAGTGCGCCATTAGTTTGCCAAACGATACTAATGGCGCATCACTACACAGTGCGCCATAAGTATGCCAAAGGATACTAATGGCGCATCACCCCACAGTGCGCCATTAGTATGCCAAAGCACATGGGTAAATATGGCCCCCTGGGAGGCATACTAATGGCGCATGTTGGTCTATACTAATGGCGCACCGCGTGGTGCGCCATTAGTATACCAGATACTATTGGCGCACCAGTGGTGCGCCATTAGTATATAATACTAGTGGCGGGGTACTAGTGGCGCACCAGTAGTGCACCATTAGTAGGCAAAACTAGTGCGCCACTAGTAGGCCTTTTCCTAGTAGTGTAACATGTGAATCAATATTGCCATGGTTGTTGCTAGTGATCCATGCATCCTATAAACTTGCTCTTTCCATGGTTAGCTTCATGAACATGTCATCTTGCTATTGGTAGGCTTATGTTGTCATGCAATGCTCTGTGGTGAGTGGCATGAGCTTGCAAAGTTGCTATCGTAATTCTGTTTATGCCATGCTCTATTTTTCTTCTAAGTCTGAAACTGTTAATAAAACTTGCTATGTTTACATGGGTGCCATCATATCTTTTGTGCCTTTTTGGCTCATGTTCAGTAAGGTACTTTTGTTCTATGCATTTAGTAAAATAATTCCATGCCTTTATATGCTATGATATGTTCATGTAGCATGTTTTTTGCTTGCTCTCAACTTTGATTCCCGATGTTGTTTTTGACATGTTAGTATTTTCACAATCTGTGAAGCTGATATCTTTTGCACTTTTCCCATGCTTGTTTGAACCTGTTCTAGTGTGGTTTAGCCGTAATTCAGTGTTCATGTTTTGTCAAGCATCGCTTTTACATCACTTCCATATGCTTTGTTGCTATGTTGGTGTGAAGTAGCTTAGTTTCCTGTTCCATTCTAAGTGTCATCTTTTTGTTACTCGCAGTTTTGTGTCATTCTTGTTTTGCTCGCCATTTGCAAACCGTGCATCCTTTTCCGGTGATCTTTATAACGATTTCGACCGAAATCATCTCATCTTTCCAGTGGCATACTTGGTTTGCCAAGTTGATGCCTTGACCATTCTTTCGCTTCCGGAGCACGCATATGCATTGCATATCATATCTCGCATATCATGCCATGTATTGCATCATGTTGCTTGTGCATTGCACCATGATTGATTGTTCCATTGCTTGTGTTCTTGATTTGGGTAGAGCCGGAAGATGAGTACGTGAACGAGGAACCTGTTGAGTACTCTAACGAGGATCAAGCTTTTGACGACTCTGAGAACTTTGCAGGCAAGATGGCCATACCCTCGAAATCACTTGTATCTTTGCTTTGCTAGTTGTTCATTCTATCGCTGTGTCACGCTACCTACCACTTGCTATGTCATGCCTCCCATATTGCCATGTCAAGCCTCTAACCCACCTTCCTAGCAAACTGTTGTTTGGCTATGTTACCGCTTTTGCTCAGCCCCTCTTATAGCGTTGCTAGTTGCAGGTGAAGTTGAAGTTTGTTCCATGTTGGAACATGGACATGTTGGGATATCACAATATCTCTATTTAATTTAATGCATCAATATATACTTGGTAAAGGGTGGAAGGCTCGGCCTTTTGCCTGGTGTTTTGTTCCACTCTTGCCGCCCTAGTTTCCATCATATCGGTGTTATGTTCCTTGATTTTGCATTTGCCACCTAAGCCTTGATAGTTATGGGAAACCCTTGACAGTTCTCTTTGAATAAAACTCCTCCAGCAAGGCCCAACCTTGGTTTTAACATTTGCCACCTAAGCCTTTTCCCTTGGGTTTTCGCAAGCCCGAGGGTCATCTTTATATTAACCCCCCCCCCCCCCCCCCACCCGAGCCAGTGCTCCTCTGAGTGTTGGTCCAAACTAGAGCCCCTTGCAAGGCCACCTTGGGGAAACTTGAGGGATGGTTTTAGTTGTACGTATTGCTCATCTAGCATTCCCTGAGAACGAGATATGTGCAGCTCCTATCAGGATTTATCGGCACAGTCGGGTGGTCTTGCTGGTCTTGTTTTACCATTGTCGAAATGTTTAGTAACCGGGATTCTGAGACTGATCAGGTCTTCCCGGGAGAAGGAATATCCTTCATTGACCGTGAAAGCTTGTGATGGGCTAAGTTGGGACACCCCTACAGGGTATAAACTTTCGAGAGCCGTGCCCGCGGTTATGTGGCAGATGGGAATTTGTTAATATCTGGTTGTAGAGAACTTGACACTTGACTTAATTAAAATGCATCAACCGCGTGTGCAGCCGTGATGGTCTCTTTTCGGTGGAGTCCAGGAAGTGAACACGGTCTTGTGTTATGCTTGAACGTAAGTAGTTTTAGGATCACTTCTTGATCTCTTCTAGCTTCTCAACCATTGCGTTGCTTCTCTTCTCACTCTTATTTGTGTATGTTAGCCACCATATATGCTTAATGCTTGCTGCAGTTGCACCTCCTTACCTTACGCTACCCATAAGCTTAAATAGTCTTGATCTTGTAGGTATGAAATTGCTAAGTCCTCGTGACTCACGGATACTTCCAAATAGTTGCAGGTGCCGAGGATACCATTGCAGGTGATGCTACCGAACTCAAGTGGGAGTTCGACGAGCATTCAGGTCGTTACTATGTTTCTTTTCCTGATGATCAGTAGTGGAGCCCATTTGGGACGATTGGGGATCTAGCATTTGGGGTTGTCTTCCTTTATTTTGGTTTCGTAGTCGGACCTTTGATTGTACTTTGGATGATGTATGGATTATCTATGTATTGTGTGAAGTGGAGATTGTAATCCAACTCTTTATCCCTTTCTATTCAGTACATGGGATTGTGTGAAGATTACTCCTCTTGCGACAAAACTACCATGCGGCTATGCCTCTAAGTCGTGCCCCAACACGTGGGAGATATAGCCGCATTGTGGGTGTTAGAAGTTGGTATCAGAGCCATCCCCGACTTAGGAGCCCCCTGCTTGATCGAATCGCTGACGTTGTTGCGTCTAGAAAAAAATGTTTTGATTCTTAGGAATATATATATCGGAGAGTAGGATTCCTTTTACTGCTTAGTCCCTTCGTCGCTCTGGTGAGGCCTCCTGACGTAGAAGTTTTGACTCTTCTCTCCACAAATTTCACGAATTTTTTTAGTATCACGCGGGTATCTTGGAATCGTTCTGATAGTCTTTTGACGAGAACATTGTTCTTAGTGCCTCCTGACATTTAGGGGTTGTGGCAGTGTCCCGGGGAGTTGAGTTTTGAGGTGTTGTCGTCACAATTTTATCGTTGCAGTTCCGGAATCCCTGAGTTTGCCGACATCGAAAATCTCTTTTATGCAATTGTTGGTGAGATAATCTCGATGCCACCCAGTACTGGGGCAGGAGTTTGGGAGTATTGCCATAACTAGTATAACGGATGCTTTTCGAAGGTTGAGGTACATGATTTCCGAAGGTTTCTTGGTTATGTTATGAAGGATGGATACAGCTGGATGCAGGATTTGTTAGTTTGGGTGAGATATTATGCTTCCCCTATATCCCCAACACCTGATTGCATAACCAGAAAGTTTCGGGAGTTTTATAGGTGGGAATTCAAGTAGCTCTAGTATTTCTTCCCGCAGTTTTTGGTTCGTGATTGTGTAATCCTTACCACTTATTTGTTCATATCCGTACCTTGTTGCTTTATTCATCTACCTTTATCTAAGTGGCTTCTCACCTAATGGACGTGTGATGATTTACTTTGGAATTCATTTGTTCATCCTTGTTCGAATGTTTATTGGAAGGCTGTATGTTGCAATTTCTATCCTTTGATTCAGCTTGAATATCAGTCTTTCAAGATTCTAACGGATGTCACCCTCTTCAGGATGGCTCCTCCAACACGTCAGAATCCGCCACCACCTCCACCTCCTGCGGCATGGCAAGCTGTCATGGCAGCCACCAACGCCAAAACTCAGATGCTTTTGCAACTCTTGCAAGAGCTCAAGCAAGGTCAAGGCAACCAAGGAAATCAAGGCCAAGGTAACAATCAGCCTCAGTTTGCTACCCTCAACCAGTTCCTTGCAAATCAGCCGAAGTCTTTCAGCAAATGTGTCGAGGACACAGACACCGACAATTGGCTCGTAGACATCTGCAAGCATTTTGAATGTGGCAATGTCAGGCCTGAGGACTTTGTCAAGTTTGCTTCGTTTCAACTCAAGGACCAAGCTGCTGAGTGGTATCAACAATACAGAGATTCCAGAGGAGGTCGTGTGATTACTTGGGATGATTTCCGCCGAGACTTCAAAGCTCATCACATCCCAAAAAGTGTTGTTGAGAGCAAGTGTAGGAGTTCCGCAATCTGAACAAGGCAGCATGTCCGTGTATCAATACAATATCCAGTTTCAAAAACTTGCTCGCTTCGCTAAACAAGATGTTCCTGATGAAAAGAGTATGATCTATCAATTCAGAGGTGGCCTTAGAGAGGATCTGCAGTTAGCTCTCGTGCTTCTTGAGCCGACTAAGTTCGATCAATTCTATAACATGGCACTAACGCAAGAAGCTGCTCAGCTCAAGTGTGAGGCATCTAAGAAGAGAGTCGGGGACGCAGTTCAGTCTTCTTCCTCGTCACAAGTGGCAGCTAAGCAGCAGAAGTTCTGGTTGCCTCCTCCTCTATTTCGCCAGCCCTACCAGCAGAAGTGTAAAGGTGGCAATGGATCTTCCCACCCACCCAACCTAGGCTATCAGAACAAAGATCGGTCTCAAACTCCAAGGTCAAGTGCTCCTTACCATCGTCCGCTCTCAGAGGTTACTTGCAACAAGTGTCAGCAGAAAGGGCACTATGCAAACAAGTGCTTCAACCAAAGGTGCCTTCCGCCTCCTCATCCTATGAGATCTTCAAGCAATGCAGTGGTCAAGCATAATCCCAAGTTTGCAAAGGTGAACATGATGGATGTAGCTCAGGCAGAGGATTCTTTAAAAGTGATCATTGGTAATCTTCCTGATAATGACTTTCCAGCAAAAGTCTTATTCGATTCTGGTGCATCGCATTCTTTCATTTTAGGACCTTTTTTGGCTATGCATGATTTGGTTAATCAAGTATTGCTGAGACCTTTGTCTATTGTTTCTCCGGCTCGACAAATGACTTCTCGAGTATTCTTTCGGGATTCCGTTATCAAGATGGGAAACTATGAATTTCTGTCTTCTCCAATTGTTCTTGGTGACTCGGATATTGATCTAATTCTTGTCATGGAATGGCTTTCTAAGCACAAGGCTCAGCTTGATTGTGCTGCCAGGGAAATTCAATTGACACACTCTTCTGAGGATGTGATCATCTATTCCGCTCATGATGAAACCATTCGACTGTTTTCTCTCAACGATAAGGGTGAGTTGAATGCCATCTCTCAGATTCTAGTCGTTTGTGAATACCAAGACGTCTTTCCAGAAGAGCTTCCAGGAATTCCTCCTCACCAGTCAGTTGAATTCGTTATCGATCTTGATCCTGGCACGGAACCTGTTTGCAAGCATCCTTACAAGCTTGGACCAGAGGAGTTGAAGGAGTTGAAGAAACAACCCGATGAACAAGAGCGTATGGGTCTGATCAGACCGAGTTCATCTCCATGGGGTTGTGGTTTCCTTTTTGTCAAGAAGATGGATGGAACGGAGCGACTCTGCGTCGACTACCGTCCATTGAACAAGAAGACAATTAAGAACAAGTATCCACTTCCCAACATCAATGAGATTTTCGAGCAACTTAAAGGTGCCAAGGTATTCTCTAAGCTTGACCTCCGTATGGGTTATCATCAGATTCACATTCGTGAACAAGATATCCCCAAGACAACATTCAGAACAAGCTATGGTTCTTATGAATATACTATCATGTATTCCGGCCTTGTCAATGCTCCTCCAATGTTCTCTCGCATGATGAACTTCATCTTGAACCCTTACACAAATGATTTGTCCTGGTGTATCTCGATGATATCTTGGTCTTTTCCAAGAATAAAGAGGATCATGCCATGCATTTGAGATTGGTGCTTGACAAACTTAGAGAGCATCAATTCTATGCGAAGTTTTCCAAGTGTGAGTTCTGGCTTGATGAAGTTCTTTACCTTGGTCATATCATCTCTGCTAAAGGCGTCACTGTTAATCCCAAGAAGGTGTCTGCAATTGTGAATTGGGAACCTCCTCAGAATGTCAAACAGCTCCGCAGTTTTCTTGGGCTTGCAAGCTATTGTCAAAGATTCGTTGAGAATTTCTCTAAGATTGCAAAGGCTCTTTCCAACCTCCTCCAGAAGAATGTCAAGTATGTCCGGACACCTGAATGTAATGTTTCTTTTAACACCCTGAAAGAAAAGCTAGTCACAGCTCCTGTCTTGACTCCTCCTGATGAATCCAAGCCATTCGAAGTTTTCTATGATGCTTCCTTGAAAGGTCTCGGCGCTGTGTTAATACAAGACAAGAAAGTTGTGGCTTATACCTCTCGCCAGTTAAAGCCCAACGAAAGGAACTACCCCACTCATGATCTTGAGTTGGCGGCAGTTGTCCATGCATTATTAACATGGAGACATCTCTTGTTGGGAAGGAAAGTGGACATCTTCACAGATCATAAGAGCCTCAAGTACATCTTCACTCAACCCAACCTCAATCTCGGGCAGACTCGATGGGTCGAAATGATTCAAGAATACAATATGAGTATTGAATATACTCCACAAAAGGCCAATGTCATTGCAGATGCTTTGAGCAGGAAGGCTTACAACAACAGCTTAATTCTCAAGCCCTTCCAACCGAACCTTTGTGAAGCTTTCCGCAAGCTCAATCTCCAAGTTGTTCCTCAAGGCTCTCTTGCCAACCTCCAAGTCTCTCCTACTTTGGAAGATCAAATCCGTGAGGCACAACTCCTTGATACCATGGTGAAGAAGGTGAAACATGGGATTGCCAAGAGCCAACCCAAATACAAGTGCTATCGCATTGATGACAAAGACACTCTATTCTTCGAGGACCGGATTGTGGTTCCTAAAGGTGATCTAAGGAAAGTCATTATGAATGAGGCGCACAATTCCCTTCTATCCATTAATGCTGGAAGAATGAAGATGTACCATGACCTCAAGCAGTCATATTGGTTGACTCGAATGAAGTGAGAAAGTGCTCAATTCGTGAATGAATGTGATGTTTGCAGAAGGGTGAAAGCAGAACACCAACGACCAGCTCGTCTCCTACAACCTCTTGATATTCTAGAATGGAAGTTTGACCATGTTGAAATGGACTTCATGACTGGATTTCCCATGTCCAAGTGTGGAAATGATGCTATTTTCATTGTCATTGACAAGCTTACTAAAGTGGCTCATTTCCTTCCAATCAAAGAATCTATCACAGCAGCTCATTTGGCCGAGCTATACACCTCCAGGATTATCTCTTTGCACGGTATTCCACAATTGATATCTTCAGATCGTGGAAGCATTTTCACCTCCAAGTTTTGGGACTCCTTCCAGAAGGCCATGGGCACCAACATTCGCTTCAGCACAGCTTTCCATCCTCAAACTAGTGGCCAAGTCGAGCGAGTAAATCAAATCCTTGAAGATATGCTCAGGGCTTGTGTCATGTCCTTCGGTATGAAGTGGGAGAATTGTCTTCCATATGCCAAGTTCTCCTACAACAACAGCTTCCAAGCGAGTTCGGGCAAGGCCCCATTCGAAATTCTCTATGGCAGAAACTGACGTAGTCCTCTAAATTGGTCAGGGACTGGTGAACGCCAACTTCTTGGCAATGACTTAATCACAGAAGCTGAAGAAATGTGTAAAGTCATCCGTGAAAATCTGAAAGTCGCGCAATCATGCCAGAAGAGTTACTATGATAGCAAGCACCGTGACTTGGCTTTCGAGATCGGAGACCATGTCTACCTCCGTGTCTCTCCAATGAAAGGCAGTCATCGCTTCGGTATCAAAGGGAAGCTTGCCCCTTGATACGTGGGTCCTTTCAAGATCATTGGCAAAAGAGAGGACCTCGCCTATCAACTTGAGCTTCCGTCCAACTTCGCAAACGTGCACGATGTGTTTCACATGTCACAGCTTCGCAAGTGCTTCAAGACTCCTGAGCACACTATCAACTTCGAAGAAATTGATCTTCAAGAAGATTTGTATTATCATGAGCATCTCGTTGCTATCCTTGAAGAAACCGAGCACAAGACTCGCAACAAGTCAATCAAATTCCTTAATGTGAAGTGGTCACACCATTCCGACCGAGAAGCCACCTGGGAGCGCGAGGATCACCTTCGTTCTGAATATCTGGAGTTCTTTCAGTCCTAGATCTCGGGACGAGATCCTCTGGTAGCGGTGGAGTGTTGTAACACCCCATATGTAACTTGCCATATTTGTAACTCCGACACTTGCCATTTTCGGCTTTAAGTTATGAGATTTCCCTTCGTGGTTAGGTTTTGTCTTCCATTTTGCATTTTGTTCATGTAATGCATTTCATATCATGTCATCATGTGCATCGCATTTGCACTCATGTTCGTCTCATGCATCCGAGCATTTCCCCTGTTGTTTGTTTCACAATCTGACACTCCCACATGCACCGGCGCACCCCTCTTGTCTCTTTTCATGAGCGGGTGTTAAACATTCTCGGAATGGACTGATGTAGCGACCAGACCTCAAATGGTCCAATCTCTATGCTCAGGTGTCATTCCTGGATCAGTAATGCTGACACCACACAGTACTTGAAGGATTTATAACAGAGTAGAAATCACACACTTATTACATCGAGTGTCTCAAAAGAGAACTTATTACAATAAATATGGCTTAAGGCCATCTAATAACGATAACAGCGGAAGGCTTGGAAGATAAGTGAGTCCATCAACTCCAACGGCATCACTGAGTATAGAACCACGACCTAAAGTACCTTACTCGTCGTCTGAAAAGTCTGCAACATTAACGTTGCAGCCCGAAACGGGTCTGCACATGGAATATGATGGCAATGTAACACATAGAGAAAGATAAAAGAATAAGGCTATTCTATATGCATATTTGGCTGGTGGAAAGCTCTATGGTTACAGTTTTTGCATAAAGCCAATTTTTCCCTACTTCAAAGGAATAAATTTTGTTTAACTATCATGGTAGTTGTTAAATATTGAGAATGGTTGACAGCATTCTCAATCCCAATTAAGCATCATCATTAAAAACCCAACAAAATTAATTTTAGAGTAACATGATGAGATTCACATGATAATCCAAGTACTAGATACTCAAGATGTCCATAACCGGGGACACGGCTAACCATGATTAGTTTATACACTCTGCAGAGGTTTGCGCACTTTTTCCCACAAGACTCAATCTCCTCCGTTGGGATTCTCGCACTACATGGTGTTTGAGAAACGGATGACCGAGACATAGTCTTTCAGAAGCGCTAGCACCTTATGATTGTGTAGACCGTACCACCTACATCCCCTACATCTGCTAGTCTACCACTGTAAGAGTTCGCACGACTTAGTCAACTATGCTAGAGCCCATAGTAGCTTGTGGCTGCACACGGAAGTTTCTAGCATGAATAATCTCATGATCCCTTTGAGCCTGGGTGGCGGTCCAAAAGAAAACAGGCAATCGCTGGAATACCCAGGTGCCTCAGTCCACCCAGATGTGTAATTAAGTTGCCACCTTAGATAAACTATTAAATTATCAAACTCACATCTGTCATGGATTTCACTCACCCAATCCACGTCTACTAGCATAGCATAACATAAGCAACGTAGAAGTAACTCCCAAAGGTTTGATAATAAACAGGTAATAGGTTCTACCTCAACTACTTCCCAACCCACAATTTAATTAGATCCTAATCATGCAATGTGTGAGGATTTATCTAATGCAATAAAAACTGGGTAGTAGGAGGTATGATCAAAGTGTTACTTGCCTTGCTGATGATAGGTGAAACCTAGCGATTCGAAGTAGCAAGCCGCGCACTCCGGGTACTCTATCGCAAACAAACAAGCATACAATAAGTACTCATCTAATGCACAAGTAAAACTCGAATAAGAGATCTAACCAGAAAGTTCAACTTAAGAACTCCGGTTGGCAAAAAGAACCAAATCGAACGAAGCAACGAAAGACAAACGGCAAAAGAAATAAGCTTCGTTTACTAATCTGAAACTAGGGCAAATTTTTACTGAGGCAAAAACTTGTTTGAGTTGGTTAAAAGGAAAGAGGGTTTTGAGACGAAACTCCAGGCGCTTGAATCGCCTGATTACGATAAACGAGCGAAAAGTTAAACTAAAACGAACATAGGATCAGAAATCGCAATCAGAAGAATCGCGGATTTAATCCGAGAAAAAGAAAATGACGAACAGGTTAACGAACAAACATTCGTTAATAGGAACTAAACGAAAAACGCGTTCGTTAAAACGAACGGACGAGCGAACGCTCGCTAAATAAATAAACCGGAGAGAAACCAATCTATTTAAAAAAACAAAAACTAAGGTTTTCAAAAAAACCGAAAGGGCTTTTTCTCAAAAACCGGACGGCGGCTACCTCGGCGGCGGCGCTCCGGCGAGACTCCGGCAGGGCGGCGGGTGGCGCAAAGCGGCGGGGCGACGGCTCCGGGCGGCGTGCGGCGGAGGCGAGCGATGCGGGGCGGCGGTAGGCGGCAGGCGGCGCGGCGGCGGCGGCATGGGGCATTGGGGCGTGTGGCGGTGGTGGCGGTTGGTGCTGCAGGGGGGCAGCGACGGTTATAAAGGGGGCGGGGAGAGGCGACTTGGGGGAGGGGTCGGCCTCGGGAGGCGGAGTGCTCCCCGGACTCGGGCGGCAGCGGCGCTGGTCGGGACTCTGTCCCGACCCGGCGAGAGGCGGCGGCGGCTGGCTGGGCCGGCCCGCTCGGCTGGGCCCTTGGCCCAGTCGGGCGCGGGGTCTCGCTTTTTTAACAGTTTCACTGCGACTAAAAAAATTCTAGAAAAATAAATAAAATTCTAAAAATGCCAAAACAAATTTTCTTCGTCTAAATAAAATATTTAGAACAGGATGAACATTTTTTGGCTCTAAATGCAATTTTTGAAAACGTGCATTTTTTCCTAAATTCAAATAAAATAGCAAATAAAACCAAAATAAAATCTTATTTGATTTTTTTATTAAACCTTCAATATTTCTTTATTTTGGGAAAGTCATTTTATTCCCTCTCTCATATTCTGATAATAGAAATAACTGAAGATAAAATAAATAAAATCAAACGATCCTATTTTCAAAATTTGAGAAAACTCAAATATGAAAATAACGAAATCCCCAACCCTCTCCGAGGGTCCTTGAGTTGCGTAGAATTTTCTAGGATCAACCAAAATGCAATGAAATATGATATGCAATGATGATCTAGTGTATAACATTCCAAATTGAAAATTTGGGATGTTACAAACCTACACCCCTTAAGATGAATCTCGCCCTCGAGATTCGGGTTGGCTAGAAAATAGGTGAGGGTGGTCCTTCAGCAAATCTTCATCTCATTCCCAGGTGGCTTCATCTTCCGTGTGGTGGCTCCACTGAACTTTGCAAAACTTGATAACCTTGCTGCGGGTGACTCGACTGGCATACTCTAAAATCTTGCCTGCTTTCTCCTCATAGGTCAAATCACTGTCCAACTGAATCGCTTCCAGTGGCACTGTATCTCTCAGCGGTATATTAGCCATCTTGGCGTGGCACTTCTTCAACTAGGAAACATGGAACACGTCGTGAACTCCTGACAATCCTTTGGGCAATTCCAACTTGTAGGCTACTTCTCCCATACGCTCCAAAACTTTGTATGGTCCTACAAAACGTGGAGCTAACATTCCCTTAACTACAAAGCGCTTAACTCCTCGAAGTTGAGATACTCGGAGATAAACTTGGTCACCGACTTCGTAAACTGTCTCCTTGCGTTTATAATCTGCGTAGCTCTTCTGCCTGGATTGAGCTACCTTGAGCCTATCGCGAATCAATTTCACTTTCTATTTAGACTCCTTAATCAGATCTGGTCCAAACAACTGGTGGTCAACAACTTCATCCCACGACAATGGGGTCCTGCACCTCCTTCCGTACAAGGCTTCAAATAGGGCCATCTTCAAACTGGATTGATAACTGTTGTTGTAAGAGAACTCTGCATAAGGCAAATTCTCGTCCCAACTAGATCCATAATCTAGCGCACAAGCTCTCAGCATATCCTCCAAAATCTGGTTGACTCTCTCGGTCTGTCCATCTGTCTGCGGATGGAAAGTTGTAGTAAACTCCAGTCTGCTACCTAAAGTTTCATGCAACTGATTCCAGAACTTTGATGTAAATTGGGTTCCTCTATCTGATACAATTCTCCTTAGAACTCCATGCAGACATATGATTCTGGTCATGTATATCTTTGCCAACTTTGCACTGGTATAGGTAGTCTTCACTGGAATGAAATGAGCTACCTTCGTCAAACGATTGACTACAACCCATATTGAGTCATAGCCTGAACGAGTTCTGGGTAGACCCGTAATAAAATCCATGCCTAACTTATCCCACTTCCATTTGGGTATCGGCAATGGCTGTAGCAATCCTGCTGGCTTCTGATGCTCTGCCTTTACTCTCTAACATACATCACAAACTGCTACATACTCCGCAATATCCTTCTTCATTCCGGTCCACCAGAAAATATCCTTCAAATCCAGATACATCTTGGTATTTCCTGGGTGAATCGAATAGGGTGAATCATGGGCCTCTTGCGGAATTAACTTCCTGATCTCCGAATCATTAGGCACATAAACACGGTCTTCAAACCATAAGGTATCATGCTCATCTTCACGAAATCCCTTAGCTTTTCCTTTGCTCATTTTCTCCTTTATAGAGGCAATCTCCTTGTCAGTCTTCTGGGCTTCTCTGATCTTATCCATCAAAGTAGACTGAATCTCCAATGCTGCTACATAGCCTCTCGGAACTATCTCCAAACATAGCTCACGAAGATTCTCGGCTAACTCTCTTGGTAAACCTCCCGTCATTAAGGTGTTGACATGACTTTTACGGCTCAACGCGTCAGCTACTACGTTAGCTTTTCCAGGGTGATAATGCAATCTCATATCATAATCCTTGATGAGTTCCAACCATCTCCTTTGCCTGAGATTTAACTCCTTCTGCGTGAAGATGTACTTCAAACTCTTGTGATCCGTGTACACCTCACAATGATTTCCAATGAGAAAATGTCTCCAGGTCTTCAACGCATGCACTACGGCTGCTAACTCCAAATCATATGTGGCATAATTCAACTCATGAGGCTTAAGCTATCGTGAGGCATATGAAACAACTCATCCTTCCTGCATAAGCACTACTCCAAGTCCTCGACGTGAAGCATTGCAATACACCTCATAATCCTTGGTCTGATCTGGCAAAATCAACACAGGTGATGTAACCAAACGTTTCTTTAACTCCTGGAAACTAATCTCACATTCCTCAATCCATATGAACTTGGTATCCTTTTTCAACAACTCCGTCATAGGCTTCGCAATCTTCGAGAAATTTTCAATGAATCTCCAGTAGTATCCTGCAAGTCCAAGAAAACTCCGGATTTCTCCAATTGTTGTTGGGGCTTCCCAATTTGTCAAAGTGTCAACCTTGGTGGGATCTACTTCTATACCTTCTCCGGATATAACGTGTCCGAGAAATCCAACTTCCTTCAAGCAAAACTCACATTAGCTAAACTTGGCATATAACTGATGTTCTATGAGCTTTCCAAGTTCCAAACGCAAATGCTCCTTATGCTCCTCTTCATTCTTCGAGTAAACTAGGATATCATTAATGAACACTACGACAAACTTATCCAAAAACTCCATAAACACTTTGTTCATCATGTTCATAAAATATGCAGGTGCGTTAGTCAGACCAAATGACATAACGGTATACTCATATAGCCCATACCTGGTGGTAAAAGCTGTCTTGGGTATATCCTGTTCTCGAATCTTCAACTGGTGGTACCCTGGTCGCAGGTCGATCTTGGAAAATACCTTACCTCCTTGCAATCGATCAAACAGATCATTGATCATCGGTAGTGGGTACTTGTTCTTGATGGTTACTTCATTCAATCCTAGATAATCGACAATCATCCTTAACAATCCATCCTTCTTCTCCACTAGAAGTACTGGCGATCCCCAAGGTAAAGAACTTGGGCGAATATAACCTTTATCCAGTAACTCCTTAATCTGCTTCTTAATCTCCACCAAATCTTTTGCAGGCATCCTATATGGTCTCTTAGATATTGGCCCTGTGCCTGGCAAAAGCTCAATCAAGAACTCAATATCTCTATCCGGTGGCATGCCTGGCAATTCTTCTGGAAATACATCAGGGAAATCTTTTACCACTGGTACTTCCTCCTGCACAACTCATGTTAAGCAATTTACGTGAGTCCTTTTCGGCACATGCCGGGATACATACTTGATCCTTCTCCCTTCTGGCGTGGTAAGAAAAATTGACTTACTGGCACATTCAATATTTCCTTCATACTTTGATAACCAATCCATGCCTAATATCACATCCAATCCTTGAGATTCCAATACTATTAGGTCTGAGGGAAATACGTAGTTACCAATCCTTAATGGTAACCGATCACACCATAGACTAGCCATATACTATGCTCCAGGCGAGGTTATTATCATGGGTGATCTAAGGGCTTGGGTTGGTAGTTTATACTTATCCACAAATCCCCTTGATATGTATGAATGCAATGCACCAGTATCAAAAAGAACGAGTGCAGTCAATGACTTAACTAAAAACTTACCTATTACTGCATCGGGCTGGGCTTCAACTTCCTCCACATTTACGTGGTTCACATGTCCCCTGTTGGGTTCGGCTTCTTCCCAGAGCTTCCATTGCCATTTCCATTCGGTGCTTCACGACATTCATTGGCATAATGTCCGGGTTTCTGGCACTTAAAGCAAGTGACTTGGCTCAGGTCTCTCTTGGCTGGGGTTGATGGGTTTGTACGGTTCTGGCCGTTGCTTCCTCCATTCCCATTACCAGTCTTGGTGCCATTATGATTGTGCGAGCTACCTCCTCCATGGATATGCTGAAAATGTCCTCCCGGTCTAGGGGTAAAATGTGGCTTCTACTGAGCTCCAGAATTGTACTTCCCTTGTCCATACTTCCTCTTACGGTTCTCAATCTACTGTTGCTTCCCTTCAATCATGAAAGCACGATCTACCAACTCCTGGTAGTTGTTGAAGGTTGCTACCATCAACTCCAAGCTCAACTCATCATTCAGTCCTCCCAGAAACTTCTCCTGGTTGGCCGCATCCGTGGCAACGTCGTCTGGGGCATAACGTGCTAGCTTACTAAAATCCTCCACATACTGGCCAACTGTCCTTCCTCCTTGGCGCAAATTGCGAAACTCTCGCTTCTTCATGGCCATAGCTTCTGCTGAAACATGGGCAGTACGGAAAGCCTGCTGGAACTAGTCCCATGTTACGGTGTCGACAGGGAAAGTGGCTGTGAAATTCTCCCACCATGATGCTGCGGGTCCTTCAAGCTGATGTGCGGCAAACTTCACCTTTTCCGCATATGTGCATCCTGCTGTGGTCAACTCCCTTGTTGTCTTGCGGATCCAATCATTAGCTACTATCGGCTCAGTGCTACTAGAAAACACCGGTGGATTCAGCCTAAGAAAATGGGCTAAGTGATCAACGGGAGGTGGTGGCGGTGGTGGTGGGTTGTTGTTGTTCCCCTGATTCTAATTCTGGACTAGCAACTGCATCAATGTGTTCTGCTGCTGGATCAACTGGGTGAGCTCCGGTGGGAAGGTGAAACCGGGGTCACGTCTCGGAGGCATCTGAGGGTTTAGAAAGGATGTGATTTAAGAACAGAGAGGGGTCTAGAGAGAAAACACTACCCATATGCACATGAGGCAAAAGCAAACAATTCCCTTCATCCAATCAAACAAGGGCATACAATCGATCTAACTATCGCGAAAGTGCTCGGACTACTATATTTACATGGTGGACTACTACTACTGATGGGGTGGTCTACTAAAAATATTCTTCGGTTTCAGTCTCCATGATATCTGCTCTAGCTTCATCAACATAGTCATCATCGCTATCATCTGGATCCAAGTCGGTGTCGTCGATGATGATGTAGTCTTCCGGGCGAATCTCCTTGGGTTCTTCGTCTTCTTCTACCGGTGTAGGGCCTCCCATAAATATTCCGATCTTCTTGATCAGATTGTCATTCTTCTCCACTATTACTTCGATTTCCTCTTCATAATCTTCACGTGTAGCCTTGAGTTCTTCCTCCAGTTCCTTGATTCTTGTGCTTTCCTTCTTTAGATC